>NC_021162.2:71432873-71438792 GCF_000331145.2 Cicer arietinum
TCCCTACATTTTATCCTTCTAAAGGATCAGTTGACGTGACAATGGAAATGTCAAAAAGGATATAAAGTACAGAATAGCAGAACTGAATAAAACAGAATTTATGACAAGAGGTTCATAATGGCCACAGTCACAGAGTTGGTAGTTACCTCTCTTCAAACGGGAAAACGTGAGGAGTTATGGTGATAACAGAGCCTACACTCAGGGAAGTTAATGAATCATCAGATCTCAGGTTGGCCGAAAAAATTTCATGAGTTCTAGCAGCAACTGCAATTGGTGGCCGGCTTTTTCTGGCAGGAGAAAGCCACAAGTCAGGAGGACAAAATGGGTGTCTGCAATCCCTTTCATACATTAAATGTAAGCATCTGACAGCACAATCCATGAGGGCCCTGCTGTGATGACCATTAACATGGGACAAGCCATTATAGACCAGGGTATTGAGCATTGATGCAATTCTTCGTTGCTGCTCTAACTTGAATGGAACCTAACGATGTTATCAAATGCTCTAGAAAATTAAGTTTCTGAAAATGTGGACTAATTCATAAAAGGACTGGGAAGAGAAGAAACAAGCTGCTACCTGTTTCTCATAAAACTCTATGTCATCAAGAACTAAAAGCAGATGAGAATAGGTCGCACAGAAAAGATGAAGCATAGCAAACATATTCTTTGGAATGCCTTGTGGGCCATGCCTCATAGGTTCAATGTCCCATACATCTGATGAATCTAAATTCACTTTGCTAGTTGCAGCGTGACTGCCAATGGCATCTGTGCAGTTTGTTGCAGTTTGTGATTTACCTGTAAATTTATGAAGGGCGCTGACCCACTTACTGCCTCCATCTTTACTTGCCTGTTTTGGAATCTTCTCAAAATCTTTATGTTTTGCATTTTCACTTGTGTGATTATCAGAAATATGTTTGTCTGCAGAGAAAAAGGAATCCTCCAGTACACCCCACAATCTCACAAGAAATCCGGGAGTAAATGATAGCATGTTAAGAACTGGTAATGAGCCACGAATTGGACTCAAGGCTGAAAATATTCTAAGGAAGTTAGAATAAAAAAGTGCAACATCACCAAGATCTATCTTCGCCAACTGTACCACACTGTTTGAGATAGAAGTCTCAGCCTTCTTAATGGCATCACTATTCACTGATGCCAAAAGATTTGTGAGATGCCACTGCTGACAAACAGGCCTAAATTGATCCATGTATGACATTATTAACGATTCATGGGTTGCTTCACCCTCATGCAGAACCATATCCCCCGGCTGTATTAAACTTTCAACATCAGTTTGAAAAGATTTCTTCTTCTTTTTTAGCCATTCAATATTATAAAGATAAGCCAGTAGACTTTCTGCTAGAGTGATAATAACATGGACATACAACGCCCAGTCTAAACCTTGATTGAAGGATCTGGAGTCTACAGAGTCATTTTCATTCCCTGTTGCTAGGCATATAAAGTTAGCGAGAGACCAACCAACTGGTGGAATTTCCTTGAAAGAGACAATAACTTCTGACTTAGCCAACTCTGACATCTCCATTAAAACATTCTCTTTCAAAATCTGTCATCACCTGTCAGTTTTTGATCAGTTCTGATATGTTTGAATCATAAATTATAATCTATGAAGCTAACGAATCTGTGATCTTATTGACTCTAGACAGACAGATGTGACGGCAGCATCTTAATATGTCAGAGACGTTGCCCTTAAGTAAAAAATAAGAATGAAAATGCACCTTTGAACCATTGTTTTATATGTTTACAGATAGAGGGAATAAGTAAAGAACCTTGATATATTCAAATTAAACAACCTTAAGTTTTTTCAGTTTAAGAAGTATTGTATGAGTGTGAGTATTCCTTCGTATAAATAGTGAGAAAATATAGTTAGACAGTAGATTAAAATAAATATTAGAACCATTTACATTGTTACAACTCCAATACTATAAGATAGATACTAACAAATACAAAACTTGCTATCAAACATTGAAAGATCCATCTTGGATTAGCAAACTTAAAACTATAATATCAAACAAATTACAAAAGAATAGAGAAGTAAAATGTGCATGCAAAATCATGCATCAGCAAGTCAAAGGTTATAACTACTTTCATTTAATTATACAAAAACACATGGGTTACATTTACATGATCCATTTGTGGCATCAAAAAATAAGATTTAAATATTTCATAAAGAATAAAAAAACAATAAAAGAGAACAAGTTCTCATTAAAACAAAAGAGATGGCTAATAATTTTGCAGGTGAAATTGTTCTGCTTTAATTATGCTTACCAATAGTGTCTGAAAACATGGGAACAAAATAGACTTGTGCTTTAAAGCAGGTAGAAGAACGGGTGGGAGAAGTTGCACGAGCCAGGGAATAGTCATTAGATGTACAATATATTGCTTAGCAGCATGGTTGACATCCAGTATATCAGGCCTTTCTCCATCAAAAAAATTCAGATAAAATGGTCGCACAGCTAAAGTTATTGCACTTGCAGTGATAAAAAATTTATCACTTTCATGGGTGATAACTTTTGTCTGGGAAGAATAATTATCCAACGCACTAATATATCTAGCAATAGAAACATAACTACTACTTTTGTTACTCCCTGTGAACTCAACTAAACCTTTCACAGATAAATCTGCATCTAAGCGGTTGTCATCTGTAATGCCTTTCCATCCTTTTAGATCAGTTAAAATTACAAGAATACGCATTGCTAGAGATGTAACGATAGTAATATCTTGAGCCCCTGAATTGTATTCACTGTACTCTGAAAGAATAAAAAAACCAAGAGAAGTAAGATGCTGTGCCTGGTAACTCCAAATTCTTCTCTCTTCAGTTGTACCAATTGCTAAAAAGCAAAAGTTCCGCTTTAAATCTAAACAAAGACAACAATAGATCCATTAGAAATATATTAAGTACTCGTGTTGACAAGAAAAAGAAAAATAGTTCCGTCGAAATCTAAAAGCTACGAAAAAACAAAGCAACAGAAAGTATCTTGCCATTCATAATTTTATATAAGCGGTAGGCATGCCATCATATTTAAATGAGTAACATAACTGGAACACCAACTTGTGGTCCAATAAAAGAATATCAAAACGAGGGAATATACCAGGAGATTTCAAGCTTTCCAATAAGATTGTAAAGCACATCCTCATAGAATCTATTTTCTTGCTATGGACCTTCTGATACCGATTTGAGAAACGGGTTATAAAGAACAAAAATGGCCTCAACAAATTGTTTGAAATCCAAATTGCAGTCATCACCCCAGTATAACGGTTCACTGATGTCTCCCACTCCTGTTGAAGCTGCAGAGCAACCATCTTTGTAACCTTGAAGCGCCTCCATACTCTCTTTCAACATTAAGAAAAAGTCATCATTTCTCCATTTTGATACAAACATGAGGTGCTAATGAATGCCAACACAAGGTCAGAAGAATCGTGCAAAGAAAGCATTATTTAGAAGACTCATAGTCACTACAAAATCATTTCAATTTTCCTTTCCCTATAAATACTGGTTGAAAAGTTTATCCACACCAGCTCTACATAAAAACATAGTACTCCTTACATTCCAAATAGCAAAAGTACAAATTTTCAAAATTAAGTGTCACTTTGTCATTCCAATGCATCATTAATTACATTTTTCCAATTTTGCCCCCAATAATTATACATGAGACATATAGTTTTTATTGCAACTTTTCATTAACCAAAGACATTATCAAGCATGCATCGATTAATAAACAGAGTTAATTTAGTAAAACTACTATATCTACCGTTTTTCTTAATATTTGTGTAAAAAGTAAAAACCTTAAACGACGGATAATTTGGAAGGAGTATTTCACAGTGTCTCAATTCAAGGACTTATTCTAACTTTCAGAATATTATTTTTTCTTGAGTTAAGATTTGTAATTTTATATTAATTAATTTTATACCAAAACACTAGCTTATACTCACTCTATAAGCTCATATATGACCAAAATAGGGTTGTTTGGTAACGGTCAACTGCTATAAGCCCATCCGCTAATTTTACCTAAAACTTCAAATTCAATTAGCTGGTTCATTCGCTATCTGCTATTAGCTACCTTATCTACTATCCACTATAAGCCCGTCCAATATCAACTAGCTTATCCGCTATTTTTTTTACCAAACAGAGCCTAATTTTACCTATTCTGATCTCATGATACGATCTGAGTATCATGCAAATAAGAAAATATCAAGTTGAATCTTGAAATTTTTCTATGAAATAAAGCAAAGATGTTGGACCTGAATGAAGAGAGCAGCAGAAGCAGCACGTTTTGCATAATTACGAAGCTCTCTTTCCCGTGAGACCTTCTGAAGAAGATCATCACGCGTTATCTCCTTCGCACTCGCTCCTCTCAATGATACCTGAACAAAATTCAATTCTCAGAATAAAAACAATAATCATTATAATAACATTGATTCGAGGGGTTTAACACAAAATTGAACAAGTTTAGGGATAAATTTAGAGGAATCGATTATTTGATAGGTAAGTAAGAAGAGTACCTGGTGTTTACGATGTGCATCCATGGAAAATCAGGAACAGAGATGAGGTTCAATGCTGAAATCCATTAAGTTCTTCACGCTAACACCACAGTGTTAAATTATTCAGACATTTTTCAATTTTCTATCATCTTCTTGTTGCGATTTAATTTTACTTTGACCCAAATTTCTGCTCTCTCTTTACCACAACTGAGTTTGATTTTTCAAGTTTGGTAACGAAGAACGAAAAAACAAAAAGACGAAAAGTTCGTTTTATATTTTTTTTGCTTTGCTAAAGTTGACATGTCAATTTTTTTAGTTGTCAAAAATAAAAAAGTTATTATCAAAAATAAAATTTATTATTATTATTATTATTATTATTATTATTATTATTATTATTATTATTATTATTTATCATGGAATTTCTCCATCATTTATGTCATTTGAAATTCTATTACTTCTCCTTCTATGAAGATCAATTGGAATAACAATGTGACGGCTAATTTTGAATCTTCTAGAAGCTTAAGACAGATAAATTATCTTTCTTTATACCTTTTTGTTCTCGGTTTGAGCCACAAAATCAAGGATAAAGTAGCTGATCAAACTTGGATTTTTTTTTCAGCTTTGGTAGATGTGATAGTCTCAATTTATTTCATGTTTACTTTTGCCGACGATTTTATTCTTGTTGCAGAAGCTACTCAAGCACAAGTTCATTGTGTGAAGCAATTCTTCATGTTGCAGGAATCTTGAATGTTCTTCTGTGAAAATATAAGAGGATCAAGAAATGTTGTCGGTCAAGATTGTGGGACGGTTTTTCTTTTTCTGAAAAATGTTCGGGCTTTTATGTTTAAAATGTATGGTTATTTATCTTGATGAAATTTTTTTTAAAGGAAATAATTATTATGAAATAAATAAAATATTAATATGAAGATATATTTTTAGAAATAAAAAAAATTATTTTAATTATTTATATAAATGAAGATAATTAATTATTTTAAAAGTCTTTAATTTTTTAATTAACAAATAATTAATACGAATTTTAAAAAATTAAAATACAAAGTAAATGGTTATTTGGTATCCAAGAAACCAAAGATTTAGACATCTATCTTAATGCTCGTGTGATCCACCAAAGAGTCTCTAATTTTTTGTTTTGTTTATGATTTATAAAATAATGAAGAAACTTTTAGGTTGATGAGTTCAAACTCTATCTTTTACTAGTAGAATAACTTTGGTACATGTCTCTAGGGATGGGAATAGGCTAAGTTGTCCGACAGGGGCCTATGACCTGGCCTATTTATGGTCTGGCCTGTTTAATAAAAAAGTCAGGCTCAGGCTGTTTTTAAAGTCTATTTATATAAATAGGTCAGACTCAGACTTGTAAAAAAGCCTATTAGGCCTGACAGACCGGCCTATATATATTTTATATGTATT
>NC_021162.2:71438947-71476486 GCF_000331145.2 Cicer arietinum
ATTTGTTTCATATTTTTTAAAAATTATTTTGTTAGAAAAATCATTTTTTTATTTAATATATATATACATATACACATTAGTATTGGTATATGGAGAATCATATAAATCGATATGTGTAGAGCATCATGTAGCTATAGATAGTTATTTATTTATTATATATATATATATATATATATATTATTACTAAATATGATGTTGCACAGATAATAATGGGTGCGTTTGTTTTAATAAAAAATTTATTCTTTTAAACTAAAAATCATTTTTTAGAGTTTAAAGGGTGTTTGTTTTATATTTTTTTTTTAAATTATTTTGTTAGAAAAATTATTTTTAATATGAATAAGGCTTTTAAATAGGCTTACAGGCCATGCCATGATAGGCCGTAGGCCAGACTCAGGCCGGAAAAAAAGCCTATCATAGGTCGTAGGCCTCAAAAATTCATCGTAGGTCAGGCTCAAGCCTTTCAAAGCCTAGTCTGGTCTGGCCTATTCCCACCCCTACATGTCTCTCTCACTAACATTGTAGATTAAGTTCTCCAAGTAACTCACATTCAGCTTCTAAGTGCAATGAGTCAGAGCAAATTTATCATATTTTTATTTGAGGTATAACATCAAAAATTAAAAAGGTTCATCTAGTAACTTGAGATAAAATATGTCGCCAAAAAATCGAAAGGTGGTCATGCTTTCAAAAACCTAATATGTTGAACAAAGCCCACATGGTGAAATTGGTATACCAAGTATTCATCTCGTCGATAAGCTATGAGTGATAATTTTGATATCAAAATATGTTTGGGAATGCATATAATATACCACTATTCAAGCAAAAGTTTAATTCTTTTAATATTTGGAGGAGTATAGTTAAATTTTGGGATGATATACATGGTAATATATTTTAGATTATTAATGATGGTCGAGATACTAAATTTTAAAAAGACTATTGGATCTTTGGTTATAGTCAGCTAATTGATTATTTTTCTTCTTCAGAAAGAATTAGAGTATCCAATTAATTAATTATGTGACTCGTGGAAGTTGAAATTGGAATAAAATCATAAATATTGTTCCAAAAGATATGTGCAAGAAAATCATTGTTCTTAAAACCCTTTTTCCAATAACTAATGGATTTTTTTTTTTTTTGTTGGAACCTTACTCTAGATGATTTCTTTTCTATGAAATATACTTATGAGTGGATGTATCACCAAAACTCTTTGAGATAATTTATCATAGCCATATTTTTAAGAAAAATCATAAATTAGAAAGGGTGAAATGTGCCAAATATTTCCTTTTGAAAATAGCTCATGTCAAATGGTTGACTAATGAGGAGAGATTTGTGAAAATTTCATTTGACGATACTTATTTAAAGCGTTTGAATGCTTGTGACTCAATTTGCATTCTATGGGAGATTGTGAATACATAAGAGATTTTTATATCCTTTGATTGATCCAAGTAGTTGGAACAAGCTATTACATTTGGGTCATCATAATTGGCTTGATTGAAATGTATCTTAAAAAAATATTGGTGTGACATCAATAAATAAATTGGAAGTTACTTGTTGTTTGTTGCTATCATTGAAATTTTGAAAGAAAAAAATAGAACAATCGGAAGATTCTCAATACCATCAACCATCATGTCACCCTTGTTTCTCATTGTGTTTTTTAGAAGGTTTATAGATATTATTCTTTATCGATTAACATTTATTGGTTTCCTTCCTCACTTGTTTGTTGGCAGATTAATGTGGGTGACCTAGTTATTGCTTTCTAGAGGAGCACAACTTGCAAAGGTTTGGTTTGTGAATCTCATGGTCATCTCATTAAGGGGTTCTTCAATAAGTTTAGTTCATGTAATTTTTTGTGTAACTTAGTTGTGGACTCTCGTTTGAGGATTTTTTCAAAAATATCTTCATCATTCCTCTCCTCCAACACAATGTTGTTATTCTCCAATATATTCACTATAGAATTTCATTTTTCTATGTTTTATCCAGAGACAATTGTTGTGCTTATTTTATTGTTAATATGGGTCACTCTTCTTCTTTTGATGGATTTTTAATCTTTTTAACATGCCATTTTTGTTCCTATATTGTTGTGAGACGATTTAAAAAGTATTTATTTACATCGTTCTACTATATCCTATTTTCCGTAAAATAAAATTCATATAAATAATATAAGAGAAAAATAATAGTAAACTGTCACTATAAATCAAAAGTAAACGATTACCATTAATATTATCATTTCATCTCATAATTATAACTTCATTCTATTAAAAACTATAAAATCAATATTTTAGATTGTCTCATAGTATAAAACTATTTACAATATGAATGCACTACTATTACTCTCATAAACTAAAATTACTTCCAAAACAAACTATTTTCATAAATTCGTTATACAATTTAATAATTTCAAAACCCACATTGGTACATAGGATAATGTTGGCTTAAAGTTTATATTAGCCTAATACATCGAATATTGACAACCTATAGGAGATCAATCAAGCAGTTATTTAAAATTTGAATGATTGTTCCCAAAAATGAAACATATCACTAGTTTTGACTTATTAAATTTATATAGATTGAACCATAATCAAATATAACTCATGCAAATCATAGTTTAACACGAGATATGTTTCACAGGAGAATTTTAATAATTTTTTCTCTCTTTATTATAGTGATTATACATAATTATAAGGATTTTATATTCTTTAATTTGTCCTAAATATAAAAAATTATATATATATATATATATATATATACACACACACGTAATAGTTTATACATTTAGATTTACATATAACCTACTTAAATGTAATTCGATTATCCATTGTAGATCAAATGCAATAATAACCACGTATACAAATTTAATAGACATTCAATCATTTCATACTAGATGCTTTAAACAATGAGACAATTATTAATAATCAATGTAACAATGTTATAGATTATGACTGTGTTTGATGACTTAACGTGGTTTAGACAATTTATATAAAATTGGAGTTAGGATTTGCACTTTAATCTCAAATGAGTTTGACATACAATAAACATTGAACTCATAGGAAAGTTTTGGTCTAATGATATCCTTAACTTGTAAATGGGTCTATTATCCATTACAACAAATTACTATTAGCTTCATTTTTAAGCATAAAATTGTGACATATAAGAATAAATTAAAATTAGACAGACCATAATATTCTTGAATATGATTTAAGTTCAGTTACACGTAAATTAAAGAATGCCCTTATTTTTCAGATAATATCACATATTCTCTTTTTGTCTAAAACAGAAAATAATGTAATAATATGAGAAGATAAGGTGTATACACCAAACATTTTTCCGTAGTTCATTAATTTCTTTTTACACGGTGAGTTCATTAATTTCTTCAGGTTCTTATTCGAAATGCAGTTGAAAACAGAGGAATACATGGAAAGATGGAGGCACTCCTCCAATTCCAACCCAGTTATTTCTCCTTCTCCTCTTTCCTTCACCACTTGAGCTTGAAACCAAATAAAACACATCCCCGTTCTCCCCTTTTCAATTTTCCCATCAACAACTCAAAAACCCACTATTCCCTTCACATACACACACCCCCTCCACTTCCAATTTCACACCCCCCTTTCCCAAATCCCTCTCTTCTCTCCTTCTTCCTCCGTCTATCTTCTCGCCACAACGACATCAACCTCGCCAAAGCCATCCACGCAACCCTCCTCAAACGCAATGATGAAATTCAAAACACTCATCTCTCCACCGCCCTCATTTCAACCTATATCAATCTCCGTCTCTTATCCTACGCACACCATCTCTTCCTTTCCCTTTCTTCCCCCACCGTCGTTTCTTACTCCGCTCTCATTTCCGCCTTCTCCAAATCCAATCGCGAACACCAAGCTTTGTTCCTCTTCCTTCACATGATAACCACTTCATCTCTTCAACCAAATGACTACACTTATGTTGCCGTTTTAACCGCCTGCACCCGAATCCTCTATTTCCAATTCGGCCTCCAACTACACGCTAGGGTTATCAAAACCGGACATTTTAACAATTCCGTTTTTATCTCCAATGCGCTTGTGTCTTTTTATACTAAATGCGGGTTTTATCAATCTGCATTCAAGGTGTTCGATGAAATGCGTCAAAGAGATATTGCGTCTTGGAACACCGTCATGTGTTGTGCGGTTCAGGAGTTTATGTACGACACCGCGTTTCGATTGTTTTGTGATATGCAAGTAATTGATGGATTAAAAGTTGATTATTTTACTTTGTCAACGCTTTTGACTGCGTGTGGTGCAAGTGCTTTGGTGGTGGAAGGGAAGCAAGTGCATGCGCATGCTGTTAAGGTTGGGTTGGATGCTGAATTGAATGTTGGAAATGCACTTATTGGATTTTATAAGAATTGTGGAAATGTTGATGATGTGATATGTTTGTTTGAGAGGATGAGTGTGAGAGATGTTATTACTTGGACGGAAATGATGAGGGTGTATATGGGTTTTGGGTCGGTGGATTTGGCTTTGAAGATGTTTAATGAAATGCCGGTGAAGAATTCTGTGACTTATAATGCTCTTTTGTCTGGGTTTTGTCGAAATGGTGAGGGTTTAAAGGCTGTGGAATTGTTTATCAAAATGGTGGATGAGGGCATGGAGTTAACGGATTTCTCTTTGAGTAGTGGGATTAATGCTTGTAGTTTGCTTGGGGATTACGGGGTCAGCAAGCAGATGCATGGATTTGCAATCAAGTTTGGGTTTGGTTCAAATGTTTGTGTTGAAGGGGCTTTGCTTGACATGTACACAAAATGTGGGAGGATGGTAGAGGCTAAGAAGATGTTCAGCCGGTGGGAGGAATCGGAGGAAGTTAGCTCTGTGGCTTGGACTTCCATGATGTGTGGCTATGCTCGGAACGGGCAACCGGAGGAGGCGATTTCTCTTTTCCACCTTGGTCATACCGAAGGGAAAATGATTATGGATGAAGTTGCATCAACTTCAATGATTGGTCTTTGTGGAACTGTTGGTTATCTTGATATGGGTAAGCAAATCCATTGTCAAGTTTTTAAATTTGGCTTTCAATCTATTGTGGGAGTTGGAAATGCTGTTGTGAGTATGTATTTCAAGTGTGGGAATGCAGATGATGCAATTAAGATGTTCAGTAATATGTCCTTTACCGATACAGTTTCATGGAATACTTTGATTTCTGGTTATCTTATGCATAAACAGGGCAATAGAGCATTGGAAGTATGGTTGGAAATGCAGGAGAAGGGCATAAAGCCTGATGAAGTTACATTTGTTTTGATAATTTTAGCCTATAGGCATACTAACTTGAATTTGGTTGATGACTGTTGTAGTTTGTTTAACTCAATGAAAACGGTTTATCACGTTGAGCCAACATTTGAGCATTATTCCTCTTTCGTCCGTGTTTTGGTTCACTGGGGTCTTCTAGAAGAAGCAGTGGAAACCATCAATAAGATGCCTTTTAAGCCTTCTGCCCTTGTTTGGCGTGCTTTGCTTGATGGTTGTAGACTCCATAAGAATACAATAATTGAAAAATGGGCTGCCAAGAATATTCTTGCCCTAGATCCTAAAGATCCATCCACTTTTATACTTGTTTCGAATTTGTATTCATCTTCTGGGAGATGGGACTGCTCTGAGATGGTTAGGGAAAGTATGAGAGAAAAGGGATTTCGTAAACACCCGGCTCAAAGTTGGATCATTTCTCAGAAGAAAATGCATTCGTTCTATGCAAGAGATAAATCTCATCCACAAGAGAAAGACATATATAGTGGGTTGGAGATTCTAATATTGGAGTGCCTAAAAGTAGGATATGAACCTGACACTAGTTTTGTTCTCCATGAAGTGGAAGAGCATCACAAGAAAAATTTTCTATTCCATCACAGTTCCAAACTAGCAGCAACTTATGGAATATTGATGACAAAGCCAGGAAAGCCCATTCGGATTGTAAAGAACATTCTTCTTTGTGGGGACTGTCATACATTCTTAAAATATGTATCTATTGTCACTAAGAGAGATATTTTTCTAAGGGATTCTTCAGGATTTCACTGTTTTTCTAATGGCCAGTGCTCGTGTAAAGATCATTGGTGAGATGCTGGTAAAGTTGGTTGATCTAACTGGTCATCTTCATTCATATCAATGATATAACTGAATTTTTTAATTTTGTATATAAGATTTTTCTTAGATGTTTCTCTGAATTTTATATCGCCAATTAAGAGAAGACAGGTGCTCCTTTCTAATGCTTTCCTAAAAGATTTAGGAATTAGTAGTTTGTTATAATCTTTATCATCTTTCTATTGTAAAATTATATCGAATTTCGATTTATTTTGCAGCGATGTAATTGTAGTGTATTTGTTTGCATAGATACAGGTATGAAGCAGATACTTTTTTTGAGGAAATATGAAGCAGATACTTTTTTTGAGGAAATATGAAGCAGATACTTACCGTAAGTTACTATATATCATAATGAAGGAATTCTGAAATCGAAATTCAACTATACGTAATACTTTTTTTCCTACGAGGAATTGATTTGTTAGGTATATGAATAAGAAGCTTTTGATTATTTTTTCACGCACAGTATACAATTTTCCCCCTAGAAGTTATTATTGCAGAACTATAACTTTTATAAGATTGTTTTAAAAAAATTGGAAGACTAATACACTTTTGGTCTTAGATAATTAACTTTTTCATTCATTTCATATCTCTTAGTTTTATTTGTCGATACAGGAATATTTATGGTACGATGTGATCATAAGTTCGTTACAGCTTCTATTTCACGACTACACTATTAGTTATCAAGTAATAGTAATTACAGCTTCTTCATGTGTTTCCCAATTCTTAATGATTAATCTCTCTATGACTTGTTTTTCCCTTGAGATAACTCAGCTCTCGATGCCAAATTGTTGGTGCACCTCTATTTATGATTGTTAAGATAAGATGATTAAGAATTGAGAAGAAATGAATTGAAATGATCAAAATTGTATTGTTACTTGTTGCACAAACAACATAGCCAACACTTAGCATTTATATCAAACAGTTTGCATAGTTAAATTAAAACTAACTTCTTAACTTCCTTAAGAGCTTCTAACTTCCAGAACTGTTTTTCTAACTTCCTCTAACTAACATTTATGAATTACACATTTACCAATATTATTGGTAATCTTATATATGCCTCATCCTCATTCCTTGAGCAAATGAGTGATGTCCAAGTTGTTTTATCAAGTTTCGAAGACCCTTTATCATCTCTAATACAAATTTCAATATTGATAAATTCTACGTTACATTGTAATCCTATTATAGATCATTATACTGAATGTGAATGTTGTAGTTGTAGTGTGGAAAACTTTATATATATATATATATATATACACTGTAGTTTTACATTATCAAAGGATTAAGTTAGTAATTGACATATGAGTCAATTAAATATTCATAGATCCATATATTGATAAAAGTTGTCATGAGAAGTTTATCAGAGTGAGTTATGTTTAATTTTTCCCACACTTGTGATTGTGAACACGAGAAAATGGAGTGATCATTTTGCTTGTCTCTTCCCCACCTCTCCGTACCCCAAGAAATATTGTGAATCTAACATGCTGAGCGTTGACCACATGATCCATTAAACAATAATTTGGACAAAAGAGGTCTATGTGTTAAGAATAATTGTATGTGAAATACTACAATTTACTCCATCTTAATATATTAAGTGTCACGTTAAAAGAAAAATTAATGTTGTAAAAGGAAACCTTGACCCATACATTTTCACGTGGAGTTTAAGTTTCATGGGTGAATAAACTCATGTTTAGATGAATAAATATGATTGTTAAGTTGTATATACTCCATAATCAAATAAATTATGCACGAGTATTTAGTATTGTTGACAGGAACAAATGGGCAGTTGATTGAAAATTTGTTGTAGCCACTAGGGATATGAATATGCTAGGCTGTCCGTCAGGGGCCTATGACCTGACCTACTTATGGTCTGGCCTGACCTGACCTATTTAATAAAAAGGCTAAGCTTAAACTATTTTTAAAGCCTATTAGGCCTGACAGGCCGGCCTATATATTTTATTATTTATTAATATTATTTATTATTATTATATTAATAATATTATTTCTTATTTTAAATTTTATCAATTAAGCAATTACTGTAAGCATTCCATATTCAGTAGTTGTTCCATATTCGGCAGCATTCTATATTTGGTAGTCATTTCATATTTGGTAGTTGTTCAATTAGTCAATCACTCAGTAGTCTTCCATTTTTGTTTAAAAGGTAATAATGAGTGTGTTTGTTTTAGAAAAAAAAATCTATTATTTGACACAAAAAATTATTTTTTTAGAGTTTAAAGGATGTTTGTTTCATATTTTCTAAAAATTATTTTAAATAGGCTTCTAGGCCAGACCAGACTTTTAAAAAGGTCAGACCAGGTCGAAAAAAAAGCATATGATAGGCCGTAGGCCAGACTTAGGCCTAAAAAATAAATCGTATGCTAGGCTCAAGCCTTTCAAAATCTGGTCTGGCCTGACCTATTCCCACCCCTAGTAGCCACTAAGTGTCTTTTTTATTATTGTTTGAGAATTAATTATTTGTTATTATTGTTAGAGATCTAATTATTCAATTTTTACAAAAATTTAAGTCAAGATAAGTGGTTTTGATTTATTTTTAAAGACTAAAATATATTTTTATTTTTCTTGATATTATATTGAGTTTCATAAAAAAAAAAAATTAACGACTAAAATGAGTTTTTACCAGTACTATTAATTTGTACCTTCATTATTTTTTCTAAAAACTATGCATAACTTTAAACAAGGATCCACTTTTGTTTATTTACAATTTTCTTTAATAATGAACTTATGTATAATAACTTTTATAAAAAATAATTAAAAAAAAGTTATTTATAATATCATTTAAGTGAACACCCTTGTGTCCGTAAATTTTATTGAGTTGGATATAATACTGAATAACTAACTTTTTTTTACTCACGTAATTTTTTATATGTATTTTGTTTTATGAGCATCGCATCAATTTTTTATTTTTTTTTTACTTCAGTAGCTATCTTTTTCTTATATCAGGTAGGTATTAGGTACCAAAGAATTTCCACAAAACATATAATATGAGATACGAGTGAAAATTACTCTACTTGATGCATCGCGGACCTCTTGCTGCCATTTAATTTGGAAACTATCAAATTCTTTTCATTTATGTAGAATTTTAGAGCAACCTCTACGCCACGCAGAGCATATATTTTTGGGCCCTAAATACATGCCTCCTAGTACTAGTGGGCTTACTAATAAGTATTCCATTTTTAAACTTTGTAAATAAAAGTAATATAATTAATTATATTTAATGCAAGCAATTTTGATAAAACTTTAAATTTATTATCTAAATTATCTTTCATAATCAATAAAATTAATCATTAAAAATTGAAAAAGTTAAACTAAATAAACGATAGATTAATACAAAATACCAAAAAATATTCGAATAAAATACTTAATATGAAACATATTAATTAGTACAAAATTATCTCCTTGTTAGGACAAAACGGAAATTAGTTTCTTGTTTTTAGCAAGGGTGACAATCCCGTTTGAAAATTTATTGTAAAAAATTAATCCTTCACATCTCATATGTAAGGGAAAAAAATAATTAATCTCATTTAATATGTTTAAAGTAATAAAAAAATTAATTTTATTTTTTAGATTGCCTAATTTGCTATATTATAAAAAGTGTGTTAATTAAAAAATAAAATCTAAATTAATGAAAAAGTATTGAATGAATAATAACTTCAAATATAGTAAATTTGTTAATTTTTACTTATATTTAAAACTACAAAAATAAATTTATTATTGTTGTTTACTACCTTCGTTTTTAAATATGATAATTTGGATTAATAATAAAAAAATAAGAAAGTTAATTATAATTTAATCAAAAATAAAATGAAACTAGTTATAATACTAAATTTGTTGACTACTTTGATTAATGTTTTTATTTATTTATTAAATAATGGATGTTGTCATTATAGTATTAACAAAATGTAATATAATTATTGGTATATTAATAAAACAAAAATTTATACAATTAAAAATTTTAAAAATATTTTTGAAAAAAGAAAGAAAGAAATATGAGTGTCTATATATATATTTATTAGATATTTAAAGGAAGTAGTATATCCGATATGGGAGTAACTGATGAATGAACGGTCGTTTAAGTGAGAGTTCTCGTAAACTCCGCTGCGGTGCCGTTGCGTTCATGACTGAACAAGTAAAGTAATGAATGGCATTACACTCTATTTTGGGTTTGTCTTTTCCTGGATTCTCTCATCGACAAGTCAAAGGAGGAAACAAAAACGAAAATAATACTTTCATTTGTTTGAAAATAATTCACTCATATTTACTAAAATTATTTTAAAATAAATTATTTTTAATTTTTAATATTTTTTAATTATATATTATTTATAATATTTTTCAGTATACATTTATGATATTGATTATCTATCAATCAATATTTAATAACGACAATTTAATAAAAAATAATATTTTATTATTTATATATTTTTTATGAAATGATTAAATTATTCAATCAAAGACATTTATATTTTGTTAGATGTGCGTCAAATAACAAAACTATTCAATTATTTTAAAATAAAAAATATAATAAAATTAAGTTTTTAAAATGTTTATAAATAAAATAAGTTAACAAAAAAATGAATATATTTAATATTAAATACGTTAATTTTTATTAATTTATTTTTGTTTATAAATAAATCAGAAGGGAGTACATGTATTTTTACTCAATCCATGTTGCTTGTACTAGCCATCTTTTAATTAAGTCCAATCCCAGCTTCTTATTTGTTAATAGGAAAAAATAAACCCTCAGCTATGACTAAAATCTAATTAGTTTAAAACAGTGTAAGAAACAAATAAGCCATCCAGCTTGGTTCTATCTGGACCTTAATTACAAAATACACTTGATAGAGAGCGAATACGGAACAAAAAAAATGCATTCGGCAATCGGCACAAAAGCGTGGGATTATTATTATTGGTGAAAATTGTAATAAAGATTTAACATTGAAAATGGACGCGTGTTCTGTTCTGACTACCGCTGATGAAGTAACTGCATGTGTTTATGGCGGACGGCATGCCTAACAACACCACCCGACCCGAATCCTAAGCTTCCAACAGAATATTTAACATTAAATTACCACTTTATCCCTGCTTCGACTTTTTATTTAATTTATCATGTATGTCCTCTACCTAATAATATCAATTCACTTAAAATTTATTTGAGAGATATAATTGAATAAATAATTTTTACGTGATAATAGTTATTAAATTATTAAAGATGTTTAATTTTATTATAACTATCTCATAAATTATGTCTATGAAATATTGAAATATGTTAATAGTATAATTTTTTTTATACATTAATAATACATCACAATTAATTTTTTTATGCAATCAGACTATTTTATAAATACAATTAAACTCATAATATACCCTATGAATACATTATCTCATATCAAGAGTTAAACATAACAATATTCATTACTACGTGTAAAATCTAACTTAACTGATAAATATCGATATTGTTAAGTTGAATACTATTTTCTAGGTAGATATTGCAACAGAATTGATCGGAAACAAAATTTTAACATCTCTATATCTATCTTCACTCCTAAATTTTAATTTCAGAGAAAACTTTAATATATGCATCCAATCAAAACATGATTTCCGTGTTCGAATTGAGATAGATTCGGATGGATATCTGCATATTTGAGTTATGTTGTCATTCTTAATTTCAGATTAAAACTTGAAACATCAAAGTTATATATGAATTTTAAAAAAAATATATTATTCATATTTTCTAATAAATATTAATTATTATATAAAAAAAACATGTAGATCCATTTGAGTGAT
The DNA here is from genome assembly GCF_000331145.2 of Cicer arietinum. Classification (NCBI taxonomy): domain Eukaryota; kingdom Viridiplantae; phylum Streptophyta; class Magnoliopsida; order Fabales; family Fabaceae; genus Cicer; species Cicer arietinum. The sequence continues at coordinate 71,450,836 of NC_021162.2, forward strand.
CTAATAATAAATGACATAATCAATTTTAAATAGATATGGGTATTATTTTAAAATTTTATACTAAAGATATCTAATTCCAACAAATTAATATAAAGAAAAAATATTAAAACTAATTCCAATGAATCTTATTTGTAAAGTGAATAGTATAACCTCTTATAAATAATTGAGTTGAATATATTTTTAATCATTATAAAATTTTAATTTTTTATTTTAATTTTTGTATAAAAAAATATAATTTTATTATAAAATTATTTATCAAACAATTTTAGTTTCTTTTAAAATAAACTATATTTAATTTTCCTTTAATTTAAATAATATTTAACAAACATATTAAAAACATTATAATATAATATTTATAAAAAAATTAAAATCAAAATTAAAATTTTGAACTAATATTTTTGACAAAGTTTTAATAATATTATTTTCATTAAAAATATATATTAATTTAAGGGTGAGACTAAAAATTATAATTAATTTAACCTCCAAACATAGAGAAGGAGTGAGAAATCTGTGAAAACAAAAAATAGAGAAGGGCATTAAATAAGTGAAAGTGTGAAACGGTGGGCTGTTGATAAAAGCTGAAGGAAAGGGCAAAACCGGAAAGCCAAAAAGTTGCATGCAAAAACTCAGAGTTTAAGGGCAGAATAAGAAGACGCTTGTGAATGATATCATACCAATTTATTACCAAGATTCTTATTTCTTCATACTCTATATAACACTATCCCACCAAAAACCTCTCTGCTTTAATCTCCTCTGTTTCTACCCTTTTTTTCTTTCTAAAAAACCAAAACACAATCATCATGTTTTCTCCAACCATATACTAATATGTAACATTATTATAGTCACATTAATAAGAATAATACTATCGTTACAATGGCTTCAGAATCATATTCATATTCATCTTCATCCATGAAACTCTTGTTGTTTATGGTTCCTCTCATAATTGTTGCTGGACTTGTATCTGTATTAGGTCCTAATCCTTCTAATTGGGTTCTTATTCCTAATCAACCTCTCTTATGGAGTTCTGTTACTACATCTTCATCAGAAAGTGGTTCTCTTATGGAAAAAGTTCAAGCTGTTTCATTTGATTTTCATAATAATAACAAGGAAGTGAAAGCTATATCTGATGATGACACTTTTTTCAATCAATCTTCTACTCCACCACTTTCTATTCAAACACTTCAAAAATTGGTAAGAGATTAGTATTAATTTTCTTTTTATCCATTACTTAAACTTTGGATTTTCCTTTTTATTTTATTTTATTAAGAAGTAGTGTAGAAGGTTCTTAATTTGTTGGAAATTTTTCATAAATTATTTGATGATGGTTACATGCTAAAGAAGGAAAGAATGTAAAAAAGGAAAGAATTTAAGATGTAATAAAGCGATTGACGTATCTTTTTAATTTCTCACTTTTTCTTAAAAAATATATGCGATTCTTTTCTTTGATAATATCATGAATGACTAGAGATAGAATCTTTAAGATTTTTGTGAAAAAATTGTGAAATTTTAATATATTATTTTTTATTCTTACAAAAAAGAAACTTGGTGTATTTAGTACACAAACTGTGGTTATCCTTTTTTATCTAAATTAAATTTTAAAGCGAAAGCATATTTGGAAGATTTCCCTCGTGAGAACAATTTAAAATTTTGCACTAGTCTTTAGGAGACAAATTTGCTTTGTGATATGGAAAGATTTGATCTTACCCCAATTGCTGGATCTAGTTGGATACCATAATGTAACGATCCTAGGAATTAATTACGGATTTCAGAAATAAATTTCTTGATTATTCTCCCTAGTAAATATAATCACATGTCACATATTTCACTCTCATGTATTCTAAAATACCTCTTGTATTTGTTTGTAGACAATTTTTATTTAGTAATTTGATAAGAGACTGAATGATTATATATTCAAGGACGAAATGACTACTACCATATATAGCACTATAATTTGACCCCATTTACCTTGGATTTTACTAGGTTTAAAATTCTCATGTTACCGTCATAAGTTGAGCTTTTGGTATGAGCGTGACAACTCTGAATCTTGTTTGGATTTTTTCCTCAAATTATTCTACACTTTTAAATCTCGGTAATCGATTTTGAGTATTACACATACATTAAATTAATTTTATTTGATCTCAACCATTGATCTAGATTGGCCAGTTGCATCAATTATTGCGTTATTATGCCAAATAATTATCCTTGGGATGATTGCTAATATGCTATTAGTTATAAGTTTTGCACTAGTCTTAGACCATGTTCAGTTTACATTATTCTTAATACATATTATGTACATTCAGCCCTGCAGAAGAATCAATGACTATGAACAATTTGGTATTGAAAAGGTAGGTGTCGTTTTCCCTTTGAAAGAGGGAAACAGACGAGAAACTTTACATTAACTTCTCATGTTTTATTATAGAATTGGGTTAGATTAGATTTCCACAAACGACGTGTTAGGTAGTTCATAGTAGTATAATCAGAGTTAACATTAATTAATGAATGAGTTTTTTGAGAGTTTTAATAGTAAATATTAATGATCCATCAAATTTCCTTACCAGAACAAAGATGAAGAAAGTGACAATGCCTCTCAAATCTGGACCAATACAACTTCTATGAATGAATCTTACTATATTCCTCTAGAGAAACCAAACCTTCCAAGAAAGTTCAGCATCTTAGACAGAACAGAAGCCGGTCTACTACAAGCTCGAGCCGCAATACGGAAAGCAAGAAATGGGAATCAAACACAAGACATAGACTATGTTCCAATAGGACCAATGTATTACAATCCTAATGCATTTCACAGGTAAATAATGCACAATATTTCTTTTGATATCTAAATTATTCATTATTTGCTATAATTCACTCGCCTTACTTTGTAAAATTTATATTTGCTATCTCACAGGAGTTATTTAGAAATGGAGAAACAGTTTAAAGTATTTGTCTACGAAGAAGGGGAGCCTCCAGTTTTCCACAATGGACCTTGCAAAAGTATATACTCCATGGAAGGAAATTTCATCCACACAATTGAGATGAATGACCAATTCCGAACAAGAGACCCCGATAAGGCGCACGTATTTTTCCTTCCTTTTAGTGTAGCAATGATGGTCCAATTTGTCTATGTTCGTGACTCTCATGATTTTAGCCCCATAAAGAAAACCGTCGCCGATTATATCAATGTCATTTCCGAAAGATACCCCTTTTGGAACCGAAGTCTCGGAGCTGATCATTTCATGCTTTCTTGCCATGATTGGGTAAGTATATCACTATATCAATTTAAATTCTAAGTCCGCACATTCTCAATTTGATCATGGATAATTACTTGCTAACAAAATTATATATTGCGGTCGTGGTTCTCAATATTGAAAATATTGTTCATACCACTTTAATCACAGGCATATTACAATATAGACAACAAAATTTTCGATAGTGACAGTGTAATTGAGATTGTAGTCACATATCACAATCTTTTTTTTTAAAAAAAATACACAAGCCCGTAAGTAATGTACTAATGTTTAAATTATTATGTTGCTTCGATTTCAGGGGCCCGAGGTATCAAATTCAGTTCCAAACTTGTACAAGAATTCGATTCGTGCACTATGCAATGCCAACACCTCCGAGGGATTCAAACCAGCAAAGGATGTATCTTTTCCAGAAATCAATCTTCAAACCGGTACAATACATGGTTTTGTAGGCGGGCCATCTCCATCCAAGCGATCAGTTTTAGCTTTCTTTGCCGGCGGGCTTCACGGGCCCATTAGGCCCATTCTACTTGATCATTGGGAAAACAAAGATGAAGACATTCAAGTTCACAAGTACCTTCCAAAGGGTGTGTCTTACTATGACATGTTAAGAAAAAGCAAGTTTTGTCTTTGTCCTAGTGGATACGAGGTAGCAAGTCCAAGAGTGGTGGAAGCAATCTACACAGGTTGTGTTCCAGTGCTGATTTCAGATCATTATGTTCCTCCATTCAGTGATGTTTTGAATTGGAAATCGTTTTCTGTTGAGGTTTCAGTTGATGATATACCTAACTTGAAGAAAATTCTGTTGAGTATTTCACCCAGACAGTATATAAGAATGCAGAGAAGAGTAGGACAAGTTAGGAGACATTTTGAGGTACATTCTCCACCTAAGAGATTTGACGTGTTTCATATGATCCTTCATTCTATTTGGCTTAGAAGATTAAACTTCAGAGTCCATGATGACCAATAACATATATAAGATTATTAATTACGGTTGGGGAATTAGTTTCTGGTAGGGTTTTTTTTTTGGGTTGGGGAATTAATTTCTGGTAGGGTTTTTTTTTGGGTAAGTTTTTGAATAGTTTTTTATTTGGTAATGTAAGATGATTGTGTGAATGTAATTTTCTTTTTCGTTTCATGTGATGTATAAAATTATTAAGTAATAAAAGTGATATTTTAATTTCTCATATTGGATGCCTGTGCTATATCTAGTAGAGTAGTAGTATTATGTTTTTTGGTGAATTGTCTCTAGTAGTATCATTGTATTTCCTAATACTGCAAATATTAGACTGAAAATATTTGCACATTTTTTTTTTTACAGATATTTGCACATCTAATCTAATTTTTTACATATGATATGATATTGGCATATCTTACATAATCTTGATTGTCAAAAAAAATCCTAGTACTTTCTTTTAAAATATTGGAATATCAATAAAAAGGATGAACATTAGCTAGTAAATAGTAAGGAGGTTCTCTTTGCTAGAGCATGAGTTGACAGATTGAAGTGTCTCCTATCAAACTTAATGTGAGAGTCATAAAAATGAGGAAACTCATAGACATCTTTTCAATTGTAAAAATTGTCAACAATCCGTTTAGAACTCCCGCGCAATGGACTGCTTGATTTTCATAGAGATAAAGTTTGAATCAAATAATTCATTGGTGATGTTTTGTATTTCGGGAAGCAATTTGAATCCAATTATCGTCTTTGGTGGAATATCTACTATCATTCTATCAATCACATTGTTTCTTTTTCTATTTTTAAGAATTAAATTTGAAATCTTATTTAACAAACCTAACTTTAACTATACTCAGTCAATATATTTTTTTTTTTAACAAAAGTTTAGATCAATTTAATGTTAGTTTGCGCTTTTAATTTAAATCATATAAAATGATATCAATAGTTTCTTTAAAAAAAAATATAGTTTACTACTCTTGTTTTTTGTATTCAACATCATAGTTTTAAATTTCATTGTAATATAAAGAATTTTGTGAACTCCATAGCTGATATTATAATTACAATTTCGTATCTGATATTTTTTCATATTTTACAACAATATAAATAATACAACATAAATCCCTATTGTTTTAATAATTTAAAATCATACTTTAACACATAGGATTCACTCATTTCTCTTTTTTCAAACACATTACATCACTAGTTTAGAAGATAGATGTCATCACCAAGGAGTTTCTTAGGCTACGTGCAACACTTACACACATACATGTCAACACAATATTCTCAAACACGGACACCCTTTTTCTCCACGTGTCACTCTGTTACTATCTTTCCTCCACGTGTCACTCTCCCTTAAAATATGTTCCCTCAAAGTTTTGCTTCCTACACACACCACATTCAAACACCGACTTTGCTTCCTTCACATAATATATACCCATCACCACAATCCATATACACATGAAATTCAAAGCATTATTATAACTCACTGCATTCTTCTTTTCTTTTTACATAAAAAAGTTGGATCAAAATCTACAAAAATTGAATGGCGTCGAGGAAAGATTTCAAGGAAGACAGAGCCGAAGCAGCTGCAAAACTAGCTGCAAAAGACATCGGCGACGTAAACAGAGCAAACGAACGAGAAGAAGGATACAATCTTAATTCCGAAATACAGTTCAAACAAGCACGTGCTGAAGCAGCTTCAAAACTCGCTGCTAAAGATCTGGAAGACGTTAACAGAGCAAAAGAAAGAACATTGAATGCTTCTTCTGAAACAGGGTATTATCAAGAAGAGAAACCCGGCGTTATTGGATCAATGCTGAAAGCGGTGAACAACACTTTCGGACACGCGAAAGATGCTGTTGTTGGTAAGAGTAACGAAGCTGGTGAAAAAGTAAAGGAAACTTCTGATTATGCTTATCAGAAAGCGAAGGAAACAAAAGACAGCACTGCGAACAAAACAGGGGAATATGCTGATTGTGCTGCGGAGAAAGCGAAGGAGACGAAAGATGCGACGGTGAATAAAGCTGGAGAGTATAAGGATTATGCTGCAGAGAAGGCGAAGGAAGCGAAAGACGTGACGGTGGAGAAAGCGAAAGAGGTGAAAGATGCGACAGTGAATAAGGCGGGAGAGTATAAAGATTATACGGCTGAGAAGGCTAAAGAAGGGAAGGATGGTACTGTGGGGAAACTTGGTGAGTTGAAGGATTCGGCTGCTGATGCTGCTAAGAGAGCTATGGGTTTCTTTTCTGCGAAGAAAGAGGAAACTAAGGTTAATTTGCTTCTAACTTTCATTGCTTTTTTGAAATTGTGAGTTTATTGAGAATGTGTGATTAATTGTGTGGCTTGCAGGAAATGGTGAGTGGAACAGAGGAAGAATATGCAAGGAGAAGAATGGATGATTTAAGTGTGGAAGGAGGGAGGCGGGGTAGAGAGAAATTGGTAGTGAAGGTGGATGAGAGTCGTCCTGGAGTGGTGTCTGATGGGCTCAGAGCAGCTGCCGGAGTAGATCACAGTGGAGGACATTTGGAGGAAGAAGGCACCATACATGTTGAGCGTCGTCGTGAGAAAATGTGATCATCATCATCATATGCAATCTTCTTGTTGCCATGTCAGTACTATATATATGATCACTACTTTTCTGTAATCATAATGTGTTTTTTGTAATAATAATAATATTTTGTTACTATTTTTTTTTTTTTGCTTTTTTTTAATCTTAATTAATCGAATCCTTTTGTCTTTTTAGGGAGTGGAATTAGTAGTTTTTTTTCATTTTCAAGTGCAAGGTTATGAATGGGTGGAGGCATGATAAACCCAGGCCTGGAAATAGCACATAATAATCGAGTTGGGCTCTTTTTTATTTCCACGGGCTATTTTTCATTGTTTGGAACTTGGGCTTATAAATGCATGTCACTGATTCTTAATAGAATAAACCCAACGCTTATGAATGCATGTGGCTGATTCTAAAGAGAATAAACCCAGATAAACTATAACGATGACTTTTTAAAATACACCCTTTGATTAGTCAATTTAAGGTGTCTTTTGAAAAGAAAATAAATGTATTTTATAAATGTTTGAAATTATGGACTTTAGGAAAAGAACGAATTTATTACTTAAAGAATATTTTTAAAGAGTTTATTACTTAAAGAATATTTCTAAGTCGCTTTTAATGCATGGAAAAAATAGTCATGGGATAGTTGCTTTAGGGTTAGTAAGTAATCATGATGTTTGTTAAGTAAAGATTGATTTGAGGATAATCTCCATCCCATAAAAACATCTATTTCATTCTCATTTGTTCACTTTTACAAACATATAATGAGACATTATAGACATAAAGTAACGTGCCAAGCATGAGAGAAGTTCAGCTTTCTCTTCTCCTTTCTTCGGGTCTTTGAGTTCTGTGTATGTGTGTCATGCGCTAAGAGTGATAATTTTAAATATCATCCAAAATTTAATAATTTTAAATATTTCTTTACTTTATATTATATAAATTGTAAAATGATCTCTATAGTTTTTGCGAGTTTAAATGATTTTATATTTTTTAAAATTTTTATATTAGTTTCTAAAAATTGCAAAATAGTCTGTTTTTAACTTTTACAAATTTTTAATTTTGGTCCAATTATAAGATTTATTTTTTGTCTAAAAATTTTAGAAATTTATAAAAATAGTCTAAATTTTTAAGAACAATTCTTTTTTTCAAAAAAAAGTTAAAAATAAAAGAAATTTAACTGAAACATTTAGATTGTCTGTAATTTTAATTTTATTTAAATAATAATTTAAATAATATTTACAATGAAGAAACTTTATAAGGTATTTTGTCATACATAAATTTAGAAAAATTTAAATACTTTTTAAAATTAATAATTTCAAATATTTTTTTCTTCATAAAATATGAATTATGAAATTATCTTTGTAATTTTTTCAAATTTCCAAATTTGATATTATGTGCTTTAAAATTTGTACATTAATCCCTATATTTTTTACAAATTAATATTAAAAATTTAACAAAAATAGTTTCTCTAATTATGAAAGAATTTTGAAAACAAATACTATTTTAACAAGTTAATTATTGATATTTTTCTATGTAAAAGAAAATTGAAATTCACCTTGAGTTAACTTCTCAAATTATCACTGTCATCTCATTGTCATCTCATAGTGATTGACTTTAGGAGTATTTAGTGACTATTAGCATGTGTAATTTTATACTCTATCACTTTACTAAATGACACATCAATTTTATAAAATTATACATTATTTTACAAAATTATATTTTATTAATAGTATATAAATAAAATGGAAACTAGAGTTTACATAAATTAGAAAAAGAGATTAATAAATAATAATGGTTGTAATAAAAATATAATATTAACTATTTAATTGGCATATGATATATAAAATCAGACAACAACAAAATTAGACAATTTTTGTGTGTTAAAATTGTTTATAGAAAAATGTTAATAAATATTTTTAAGGGTATTTACTAAGAAAAAAAAAAAGACAATTTAAAATGTATAAAAATTTAACTCTTTTAAAATTTAAAATATATTATTTTCAATATAAAATATTTTTAGTTCTTAACAAATACTTTTAAGATATTTGTTAGTAAGTAAGTTGTGGGACACAAATAATATTATTATTAGAAGATACTAATAAGTGGTTAACATTGTAACATGCTGCCAACAATTAGTATTTTTGTCTAATTGGTAAATGGAAAGCCTTTCTCAAATGATTATTATTTATCTTCAATTAACTAATATAATATAGTCACTTAGTTGTCATCGAGGTAGTTTTCGATTTTTTATAATACTTTTGCGGATTAGCGTTTGATTAACTTTTGTAATAAATTTAGTAAGTTAGATTTTCGGTGGTCCCATATATTTTAGAGATTTTAAAAAATTAGATTTTTAAATATATTTTTTTACAAGAATAATATTTTATTTAAATTGTAAACAATATATTTTTTTTAAACTAATCTAAAAAAAAAACAAAAATTCAAATTATTTAATTTAAATTGTATCTAAATAATATTAAAAAAAATCAAAAAACTTAAATCATTTCAGATACACTGATTCAAATATTTTTGACCTCTAATAGTCTTAAAAAATTAAAAGAAATAAAATGCGTCCTATTGATGATGTTGCACGGGCCATGGCATATTCTGGTTAGATAATAGTAATATTTTTTATGTTGTAAAAAAAAAAAATAGTATTTCTTTTCTGTGATTGTGATTAATATGCAAGCAAAGATGAACGGAACCAGAAACATGTTTGCAATCGGTAGTTGTCATCCGCATTTTAGATGTGAGTGTGTGATAGTGCCTCTTGTGCTCACCTGTACCATAAGGATTGGCGATGCCTGGAGGAAGACAATTTGAATTAGGACTCACTCAGCCATGTTATGTTTTGTTTTTTGTTTCTCTTTTTTGTTTTTCTTTTTTCTGTTTGAACTATCGACCCCAGCTATGAATTTGACGACCAAGATTAGTTTCCATTTTGTGGTGTCCTGCTCTCACGTGAAATCAACAGAATGTCCAACCATGCATTGTCCAGGGACAAAACTTCGCATCAATTATTTGTCTTGCTTAACTGGCAAATCAGAGTGTATCAAAAACATTTATTCCATTTATTATATGTCTCACAATATAAACAAAAATAGATTAAATCAATTAGATACATAATTTAAATTTTAAATTATATATTTATTTTAATCTATTTTTATTTATATTATAAAAGAAAATAGTATTTTTTTTAAAGTATCTAAAACAACTTAACATACAGTAAATTATTTTAGTGACTACTCACAATGATTATGTGGTTAATAAGACAGAGAAATTTAAACATTCGATAAAAAATATTAATAAAATTTTTTAGGATAAAAATATTTAATAATGACTTAAAACACAAAATTTTATCTTAAAATTTATGTATTCAACTCTTTAAAATTAAAAATTATATTTTGTATCTTAATAATCTTAAAGAATTTATTAGCATAAACACATTTAATTTAAATAAGTGTTTATTTAAGATATTCTCTGTAGAAGACAATATCTATTTCCCTTAAATTTTGAGGAACAAAAGAAGAATGACTATGAAAAAAGAAAATATACAACTTCAAATATATCTAACTATTTTTAGTAGAAAAAAAATCACCAAATACCTACCTGTTGATGAAGGTTGACTACATAGTAAGACTATTACACTTGAGACTACAGGCACCCCTTTATGATTTTTTTTTGTGCAAATACTCCAATCCATAATAAATTTTTTTGTTTTATAATTGTAATATTTTAAAAGATGTGTCAATTTTTGTTAACAATTGTTTGTTAAATATTAAATTAAAATACAATTTTTTAAACAACAAATTTAGATAAAATATTATATATAATTTTGTCATTCACATTAATATTGACGTATCTTATTTACAAGGAAGATAGTTTTAGACAAATATTAAAATTTATAAATATAATATATATGATAATAATTTTGAATTCAGTAATTAATTTAAAAATAATTATTTAATATGATATTATTAAATAAATATAACTATTAACGTAATTCAAATAAAACATACAATTTAATAATATTAGATTTGTTAATGAAGTGAGACGACCTAAATATTTTATTATTGTTGAATGTTTTCTTGTTTGTATATATTTAGTAGTACGAATACGACATACTTAAAAAAAAAAAAAACTCGAATACGACTACGTATTTATTATTATTAAATGTTATAGAAATAATAAAATTAGAAAATAATTTGTAGGTGGTGGTGGCACCCTGTGATTTAATATTATGAGTATGAGTAGTAAGTAAGGACACATGCCATAACGTTACTCCTTCTGAGTCTGAGTGTTGTTCGAGAAATGAATTCACAATTGTCCGCCATGTCCTTTTCCACCAAAGCTTTCATCCTCTACCTCATATCCGCTTTCTCCATTGCCCTTCTCTCCGCACTTTTCCTCAATTACAAACCTTCTTCCCTCAATAATTATTCCCTTCCACTCCGTTACGGATCCATAACCGATAAACTTTGGCCCGTACGTCACTTACACATCATTTTCCCTTCTCCAATATTCAGCTACTTCTTTTCTCAAATAAACCGTTTCTTCCGTTTAAACATTCACATTTTCTTTGTTTTATTGTGTAGGAATTGAAGGTTAGTTGGAGACTTGGTTTGGCCACACTTATTGGTTTTTTAGGATCCGCTTTTGGAACCGTTGGTGGTGTTGGTGGTGGTGGCATTTTCGTTCCTATGCTTACTCTTATTATTGGTTTTGATACTAAATCTGCTGCTGCTCTTTCCAAATGTAATTAATTCAATTCAATCATTTCATATATATACTTTTAAAATGTTTTCTTACAAGCAGGGGACGTTGTTTTGATGATGTTGAGTTTATTTTATTTTAGGTATGATAATGGGAGCATCAACATCTTCTGTATTTTATAACCTAAGAGTGCGTCATCCAACAAAAGAAGTTCCAATATTGGATTATGATTTAGCTCTTCTTTTTCAACCTATGCTCATGCTTGGTATTACTGTTGGTGTTGCTCTTAGTGTTGTTTTCCCTTACTGGCTCATCACTGTTCTCATCATTATTCTCTTCATAGGTTACTTTTCTACTTACTTTTATCCATTCTTCCTTTCATTTTAATCACTTCTTAGTTGAAATTCAAAATGGAAATTCTATAATTTTGGACAGGAACTTCATCAAGGTCTTTCTTTAAGGGAACTGAGATGTGGAAAGAAGAGACTCTTCTCAAAGTAAGACTTAATTTCACAATTTCATAATGTAATAAATAATTGAACATTCAATTATCAATATAAGTCATTAAATGATACTCAATAGCTTTGTATCTCTATGGTTTTTTAATTACAGAAAGAAATGGCCATGGCACAAGCAACTTTTGTTAATTCTCGCGGGGAACGTAAGAAAATCTTATATATCTATTTCAACTTTATCTGAGATTCATTAGCTGTATTACTACTTTTTTCAAATTAATCAATAATGAAAATTGTACTAAATTACAAATCTGGATCCATATGGAGTAATGATAATTAACTTAATCTCCTGAATTATGCAGTTCTAATCGACACAGAATATGATCCATTAGTACCTAGAGAAGAGAAGTCACCTATGGTATTTAAACTTCACAAACTTATAAAATTTTGATTTACTTGTTTGTAGGTAGGTTTGTAGAAAATTGACTATTTGTTTTTTTTTTTTTTTTGTGTTTCTTAAAACAGCAAATATTTTGTTCCAACCTTAAGTGGAAAAGAATTTTGGTGTTAATGGTTGTTTGGGTTTCTTTCCTACTACTTCAAGTCATTAAGGTAGGTTCCTATTTATTTCCTGTTCACATCACAAATCTGTTTAATTTTTATTTATTTTTTTAAATCTATTTGATTTTGGTTTTGTTTGCAGAATGATGTAAAAGTCTGCAGTGTATGGTATTGGGTCCTTTTCTCCTTACAGGTATGATAATAAAATAACAGCAATTGCATAACCACTAGCACAACTTGTTACCTATGCTGGAATTAAGTTAATTTCGACTAATGTGGCCTCAATCATTGCAACGTTGCGGTCATAGAAGCATTGAAAACTATGATGTTGCAATCTAAATTGTGGTCGTGGATTTTTTTTTAAACCAGCTTATCATCGTCTATGAAACATGGACACTAGATACGAAATTGACACATAAACACTTAATAGTTATTTTAAGAATAAAAGTAATTGAGTGCGACCATATTTGTCAGTGTGAGTCACTAACACATACCAGAGACGCATTCAATTCAAGTTGTTGGTGTAACATAGATCATCATGAACCTTTCTCTTTCTGTTTCAGTTTCCTATTGCACTAGTGGTGTTTGGCTATGAAGCAATGAAGTTGTACAAGGATCACAAAAAGAGGATGAGTACAGGAAATCCAGAATCTATCTGTGAAGCTTCAATTGAATGGACTGCATTGCACATTATCTTTTGTGCACTTTGTGGAATCTTAGGTGGGACCGTTGGAGGGTTACTTGGTTCTGGAGGTGGATTCATTTTGGGCCCTCTTCTCATTGAGATTGGTGTCATCCCTCAGGTACAGTACATATATTGATAGTGTGGATGACACAAGTTTGATTTAAAACTATAATAAATTTAAGCAATTTAATTTCTAAGGATTTATTAAATTTAACTTGCAGGTTGCTAGTGCAACAGCAACATTTGTAATGATGTTTTCGTCATCATTGTCTGTGGTTGAATTCTATCTACTCAAGAGATTCCCTATTCCCTACGGTAGCTTTCATCAACTATTCAAGCTTAATTCTCTTTTAATTTATCCAATGTTTTTAAATAGCGGCTATAGTGACACTATAATGTAGTGGAGTTTGATCAAATTGTTATGGTTCAATGATACGCTATTTAATATAAAGTATTGTAAAATATCAGTTTTTGCAGCACTATAACATTGTTGTATAGCAAACAAACTGTTATTTTTCACACATGTCTTTTAATTTTCACCATGTGTCTTGTATGTGTGAAAATGAGAGGACTATAGAAATAGGTGCAAGATTACCTCATATCATGGTCTATAGTATATTTCATATTTTCATATATACCATTTTCTTTTGTCATAATCATGTTGTTGTGTTTGTATTTCTTTTGCAGCAATATACCTTTTCACAGTGTCTGTTTTGGCTGGCTTTGTGGGACAATTATTTGTAAGAAAATTGCTTAGAATTCTTGGAAGAGCCTCAATCATTGTATTCATCCTCTCAGGGGTCATTTTTGCTAGTGCTCTCACCATGGGTAAGCCAAATCAAATTTAATTACTCAACGCACACATGCACATTTGATTTTGCACTTAAGTTCTAATATAACTAGTAAAATACCGTGCATGCCGTGTTAGCAAATGTAACACTTTTTCTTTCAGGTATTATTGGCATTGAGAAGAGCATTCATATGATCCAGAACCACGAGTTTATGGGATTTTTAGGCTTTTGTAGCAGTCAATGATTTATAAGATGTAGTGCACAATGTGAAAATAGCTTGTATAAATTTCAAGGTAGGACAAAAGCAGCTTGATGAATGTTGGTCAATATCTAGTTGACCGTCAAGAAGATTCATTTTCTTCAAGTAATAATAAATAAGGCAAAGTTGTCCAATCATCTTTGAAGCAGCACCATTTGTAGTTGAGTGTTAACTACTGGTTAACACTTTTCTTCTCATAACAGTGCAGCATTTGTGTGATAATTTTTTTTTTGAAAAAAAAAAAGATTGTGTTGTGTAGTCATTTAATGAGTCTGTAAAAGAAGCTTGTGAATTAAGGGTGTAGGACAAGAAGCTTGTGTATTTATTCAAATCAATGTTTATATGTGGTCAATTTCTTGTTGGCCATGTTGAAGGTCCTTTTCTTTCTTTATTCAATAAATAAGGTGTAATTGTCTTCCTTTGTAAGAATTTGAGGTTTGATTGTTAGCTACTTGCTAACACTCTTCTTCTCATTACAGTGTATCCTTTGTTTGTGTGTGGTATTCATTCACTTGGCAGAATATTTGAAATTATATATTGGGCCTACATTGGTGAGGACATATAAAAGTTGCAAGATATTTTTTCTGCCAAAATCATCCCCTTGTGAGTCAATATTTAATTTATTATTAATTGAGTTATTTGAATATCAAGGCAAGAGACACCGTATTTGACATATGTAAAATACACAAGGCAAAGGTAAAAGACACCATACTTGATAACAAAACTTTTAGGTCTAAGAATTATTTCTTATTTGTCACTACCACATATATAGCTTTCAATGCATCTATTCACATACAAATTAATGGTTATATTATACCAGAAAATTTATCTATTACAAAAAAGTCTTCATCTAATCACAAGTGATGAAGCTTGCACACAATTACAATTTTTACCATTTAAAACATATTTTCTTCCATCTTAAATATAAAAAAAATGTAAATGATGAATTTTTGTGGTAGCGATTAGTTAAGTTGAATTTGGCTATCAAAATTCAAAAAGAAATTCCCGAGTATAATACAATCTTTTTTTTGCTAAGCATGGTTATGTTTGGATTATAAGAATAAATTAAAAAAAAAAAAAAATAGTCAATCACATTTGTTAAGGTATCATGCTCTAACTATGCGGTTGGAATTTTCTTTTGTTAAAACCTTCACCGCAAAAGAAATCATATGGCTGATGACAAACATAATTCACTATTATTTCTTGAGAGCCAACAAATTTGACACGGCAATGGCGACGGTACTCTTTCTTTCTCCTGCTTATATTATTTTTAATTATTTGTATTTTTATAAATTAGATTAGAGGGATATCTATTTGTCAGAAAGATAAGCTCGATCTAAGCTTAAACAAATCCCTAATAATTGAGGATGTCATACTATTTATTAACGAAGTAATCAATCATGGAAAAACAATTTTAGATTAAACCACTTTTATAAATCGAATATAAAATTTTATCATCCGTTTCAAGTACAACGATGAAGAATAGTAATTAATTGTTTAATTGTAGCAAATACGTATATATAGTATTATAATGGATGTTCTCTGAATTGGATCATCTTTAACATGCATATGTTGCCAAAGTACCACAATATGTGGCCCAATGGGTGGCCTAAAAGTGTGTTTTGTTCTCAAGATTCTGATCCATATATAGCATTATAATGCCAACTATTTGGGTTGGCCAATTACGTAACTTCAAATGTAGTATGGAACATTTTATATCAATAAGTTCAACTCAATCATCAATCATTTCGTTTTATATTACTAGGTTTTCTAATATATATAAACTTATATTATCTCATCGGTCCAAAAAAAAAAAAAGTTCCATGATCTCAGTGACTTTTCATAGAAAGAAAGGACGACAGATGATAGAAGAATCCAATGAACTTCAAACTATAAAAATTAGCATATAATAAAAAAATTGTAATTTTAATAATTAAAAAATGATAAAATAAATTTTAGTTCCGTAAAGTTTTATTCTTAATTTCTATACAAAAAATTTCAAATTTCTAATCATAAAATTTTTCCGTCACTTTTAGTCTTTATTTTCAAAAAGTATTGTAAAAAGTTAATAGTTTTAGTCCTTCAAAAACTTCTATAAAATCAAAATAGAAACTAAAATTAAATAATTTTTTTTAGTGGTATTTTTAGAGATCGTACTGTCGCATCTCTTGGGTGCTTCGTTATGCCTATGAAAACTCACAATGCTATGTTTGTGGAACTTATTGGTGCAATATTGACGATTGAGATATCTTTTGAGAAATGGTGGCATGTAAAGTCTTTGGTCAGAATGTGACTCAAATTTAGTTGTTGCTGCTTTCAGTAACTCTCAGATTGTCCCTTGAAGACTTCAAAATATATGAAACAATTGTATTTATATTACCATTTAACTGAGATTTCAATGCTCACATATTTACAGGGAGGGAAACTTGTGCGTTGACTTGTTGGCTAATTTTGGTATTTCCAGACAGAGTTTTGTCTGATGGAATGTTGTTCCTTCTTTTATACGAGGAGTTTTTTAGGAATAGGAATCATCCTTTTAGTTTTAGATTCTCTTAATATACTTGGGTATGGTGGTTGTCATGTGCTTATTTGTGTATATTTTATTTATTTATTATTTTCTACTAATAATATTTTGTGTTGCTGAAGATTGTGAGAGTTGGCGATGTCAACTTAGTTACAATTGTTGGGGATAATAATGTGCTCTGCACCATTTATTTGGAAGAAAAAAAAATTTGTCTTTCTATTTTACATTTGCATAAAATTGAAAACAATATTATTTTTTACTCATAAGACAATGTTGAAATGTGATTGTTTAAATTTTGGAAAATGTTTTTAAAAACAAACATTTGATAACGTTTTATAATCTATATTCAAAACCTACTCTTTTTAATATATGTTCGAAATGGTTGTATTTCGTGAAAGAGTGGAATGAAATGAAAGATGTTAGTTTCAAGGTTGAGCCTTAAATTTCTGTTGATATCAATGTATTCTTGCGGTCTTAGATCAATATTAGGTCTGAGATCTATCAAGATTATGATAGAAACCCTTAAATATTACTTTATAAATGCTGCTTTCATTTAACAAGAGTGTCATGTCATCGGATGAATCATATTGAGTTAAAACACACAACTACAACAAGGTTTTTTTTGCGAGACCTGACTGCCGTTAGGAAAAACAAAACAATAAGAAATTACAGGTTTGCTTAGGGTCCGTTCAAAGTTATTTTTGGTTTTCTGTTCTAAATTTTTAAAAACTAAAACCAATTATCAATTTTAGTTATGAATTTGAATTCTTAGTTAAAAAATAAAAATTAATTTTAATTATTTTAAAATAATTAAAAATATTGTAAAATTATAATATATTTAATTATAATAATTTTAGTAGCAGTGGTTAAGAGTAATAGTTGTGGAAGACGACTATCACAATAGTTATTGATTGTCGAAAGCGGCTACAACGATCAAAAGAGACGGATGATAGTTGGAGGTGGTGTTTGGAGCGTAACCGGTGATAATTATATTGGTGGATGGTGGTCATTGGAGATGGGTGATTGATAGTGAGGGTGGCATGTGTCAGAAATGGTCGTAATGTTGGTTAGAGGTAGGTATTCGATGAATATGGTGGGTTTCAGATATGGCGGAGGTCGATGTGATGGCGGTAGCAGTTGTCAAATGTGGGTGGTCGGCAATACTAACTATGGTTGGAGGTGGGTGAGTGGTGATGATATAAGTGATTGAATATGATGGTCGGTTGTAAGGGCGATGGTCAGAGGTGAGTGATCGATGATAGAAGATGGTTGTTGGAGGAATGTGAGAGATGGATGTTGATGGTCATAAGTGAGTGGTTAGTGATGATGGTGGTGGTGACAATTGCTAGAGGTGGGTGGCTGATGGTGATCTGAGGTGAATGGTCAATGATAATGGATGTGATTAGTGGCGGATGATCATTGATGGTGGCAATGATTGGAGATTGGATATAGGTGTAGAAGATAATGGTTGTTACGGTGATGTTTATGTATAATGATTGTGACATGTTAATTTAAAAACAAAAATTGTAAAAATTAATTATTCAGTTTAAAATTTTTAGAAAAGCTGTTTTAAAATTAAGTATAAAATCACTTCAACCCTATTTTACGATATTTTCTTAGTGATATTATCATTGTTTAAGTGTGTGTGAAGGTTAGAGACATAATACGTAAGATATATTTTGAATATCAATATTTTTCTCAAGAAAAAAATAAGAGAAATTTATTATTCGAAGAAAAAAATTAATGTTTCAAAGATTTTAAAGTTTCAAAAAATATACATTTTGAAGTTTTTTTAAATCAGAAATGTTTGAAAATATTTAACAAATTAAATGAATTCTATTTCAAAATTTTAAAATTATATAAAACTTTCAAAGATTTTAAAAATCTAAACTGAGTTTGTTTTTCAAATATTGAATAATCAATTAAATTTTGAAAATTTTCTATAAGCGACGAGTTGAATGTAAATGTTGAAATTAAGTAGCATATTTTCAATTAAAAAAAAAAAGTATATATTTTTATGTGTATTAAGAGGTGAGAGGTATAGGTAGAGTGGGTAATAGATTTTCCAAAAAATCAATTAAACCACATCCTTATAGACTGGGCTATTTCAGATAGGCCCAATATGAAAACGGACCGAACAATGGTCCTTATGTGGTTTTTACAATAAGGAAAGGATATTTGTGGCATTTTCGAGGTATAGATATAAATTCGCGGAACAATCAACTTTCAGATTTTAGGGTTTACATCGCGCATTCTCCCCTAACGCAGCAGCCATGGTTCTCAAGTACGTATTCTTCTCATCTCCATTTTCTTCCATCATTTTCTTTCTTACCATCTCATCTCTTCTTTTTCTAACGGTTTCAGCCTCTTCAATTCAATATCTCATACGTTCAAAAAAATTAATCTCGTGATTTATGTTTCAACAATCCTTTTTTTTTTGTTACTGTAGGATTTAGTTTATTAATCGAGAATTAGTCTTCTGTTACAATCAGTATTGAGAATTTGATTGAATGCAAAATTTTGCCATCTAGAGTGTAGTATTCTATGATGGTATTGTAGATTAAAGATAGATAATATTTTATTTTATGATTGTAGTTGGCTTCTTGAGTGTGAAAATTTGTCTAGTATTCAGTATTTAGGATCTGATAGATAGTTCTAAATTGACATTATGTGTAACATTTTCTAGTTCAAAATAATTGTGTTTTTTATTTTTATTATTTGGGTTACTTTAAATGAGTACACGCTTGCAATTTTGTGAAGCACTCTTTAAAATTCGACGTGGTTTAGAACTGCTTGTTAATGCATTTTCAAATTTTAAACCATTTAAGAGAATGTTATTCATTTAAATTAGTTTTTTAGAAATATATCAAGACATAATATGCTGTGTAACTTGACAGATTGTTGGAAATAGTAAACCATGGACTTGTAGTTTCAATTCATTTTGATTGAATTAGTCTTGGCGTTCTCAATATATTGCTTCCCTAAGTGTTATAATTAGAGATTGATATTGCTATTTCAGGACTGAACTTTGCCGATTCAGTGGTGCAAAGATCTACCCAGGAAGAGGAATCAGATTTATTCGTGGTGATTCTCAGGTGATGTAAAATGTTTTTCTTTGCTTCAATATCAGTGTTCTGTTTGCTATGACATGTTCAATCTTAGTTTTACTGATATAAGGCTTGTTGTCAATTTTACAGGTTTTCCTGTTTGTTAACTCAAAATGCAAAAGGTATTTCCACAACCGTTTGAAGCCTTCGAAGCTTACCTGGACTGCCATGTTCAGGAAGCAACATAAAAAGGTGATTATTTAACTTATATGTTTGTTATAAGATAGCACAAAGATTATATAATTTAAAACTAAGCTCTTGTACTTGTTAAAATAAGAATTCAAGGCAATGAACCTATTTACGATGTGAAGATGTTTTTGCCTGCTTTTACCATGTACTAAGTCATTACACATGTAAACAGATAACCTTTAGTAGTTCCTCTATTGATTACATGCATGTGATGTGTAGGACGCTGCTCAAGAAGCTGTGAAGAAGAGGCGTCGTGCTACCAAAAAGCCATACTCTAGGTCCATTGTTGGTGCTACTTTGGAAGTCATTCAGAAGAAAAGAACTGAGAAGCCTGAAGTTCGTGATGCCGCTAGGGAAGCTGCTCTTCGGTTCGTTTCTTGTTTCTGCTTACTGTTTAAGAGCTCATTTTTAGTGGTTTTCCTGTTTTATCACACGATCATGTCATTTGTAACATTAATCATATCATCCCTTTTTTGGAATAGTCTTATTTTTATTTTGTCTTGTTTTTTCTCTTACAAATATAGATGATTTATCTAATTAATGGTGACCATCCTGCAGTGAAATTAAGGAGAGAATCAAGAAAACTAAGGATGAGAAGAAAGCCAAGAAAGCAGAAGTAGCATCTAAGGCACAAAAATCTCAAGGCAAAGGAAATGTTCAGAAGGGTGCTTTGCCCAAAGGTCCTAAAATGGGTGGCGGCGGTGGGAAACGCTGAGCGTTCCATTTTTGGTTACATTTAAATATATTTCTTTTGAAACTTCTGTATCCGTATATTTGATTTGCTTGATTAGTCTTTTTTTGTTACGTTTTATCAAACTTGTTTTTGGAGCTTCCAAGAGAAACCAGTGATCGATTTTGCTAGTTATGTTATTTTTTGGTGCTATTGATCTTACAATGCTTGTTATTATTTGCATGTTTTAGGAGATTTTTTACTTAATGAATATCAAGAATTCTATCATTCTTTTTGTCCTATTTGTCAATTGTTGGTTTTGGCATTGTATCCTTGGGTCGGATTTGATATTGTTTGATGCAAGCTGAAAGTACATCAGCAATAAATGTGTAATGATTTCGATTTCTTATGTATTTTTTCTACAAATCCTCGACCTCAAGAAAAATAGTTGTGAGAAATTTGGAAGTAAGAAATGATAAGAAACTGGATGGATAATTTTTAATATTCTGTTTTGGCTTATGTATCCAGGTAATGTATAGAATGATAAAAAAAAATTATATAAGTAATAAATTAATTATTTTTAAGACACTTGCCTTTCCTTGAAAAGCACAAATACCCCCTTTTGTTTTTCTAAGACCCTAATTCAGCCTCTCAATTTGACAGCGTTAAATTTATGTTACAGAAGAAAACCGAAAAATTTCAATGTCATTTTTGCATTTACATTTTTTTCATAAACAGATCGTCTGTCCAACAGGTCTTCGTCATCAGTTCTCATTACACGCAAAACTTATGTTACACAAGAACCCGTCTTCATATAAAATAAATTGATGTCTGTATAAAGAAATTGATGTCTTTAGTGGTTTCGGTTTCTTTAGTTTATGCTCTTTCCTGTTTTTTAGTCCTTTATGTTTTGATAAATTTTGGTTGAATATATTATATCTTATGCAAAGTAAAAGTAGAGAATTAAACAAAATGAAAAATAAAGTGTTAAAGGTGGAAGAGAGGTGTTTAGCCATTTGATGAAACAAATAAGGAATGTTAGTGTAAAAATTAGTGGGGATTGTTTTTGCTTTTTCAATAATTAAGGAGAGGTGAATGTAAATTTTCCAAACTTTTATATTGTTAAATCGTCTCTTTCCACTTTTTCTTGGGCCTTTCCTTGAAGGGGCTCATTGCTACTGATGTGCCCGATTGATGTGGGTCACTTTGAAGAATATCATAAAGTAGACGGGTTGATTAGTAAATTTTTGAATCCTCAAATTCCTAATTTATATTTTATTAGATTTAGCAAATCCCATGTTTCATATCCGACTGGCT
The DNA here is from genome assembly GCF_000331145.2 of Cicer arietinum. Classification (NCBI taxonomy): domain Eukaryota; kingdom Viridiplantae; phylum Streptophyta; class Magnoliopsida; order Fabales; family Fabaceae; genus Cicer; species Cicer arietinum. The sequence continues at coordinate 71,472,852 of NC_021162.2, forward strand.
GTTGTTGTCGAAAAAGTTACATTTTCCGACTCCAAATTATCACTTCCGTCTCATCGTGTGTAAATAAATAATAGGTGATTCGATCTAATAGACTCTAATATCATTTAAATATTTTGATTGGACCATTCACAATAATAAATTTGATATTGAGCCTAACTTTATTAGTCTCTTCAAGTGTATTGAGGGTTCAGAGGTATAGGTAGAGCCAGTGAGGTGGCAAGTAGAAAAATCTTTAACAAAATTAAAACTCACCCAATACTTTATCTAATTCAATTAAAATTTAACTCAAATTATAAACTAATAAGAATATAAGTTTTATATACAAGATAAAAAATTAAACTATATAACTTTAGTTCGCCAATACATTATAGAGGTAAATATATATATCCTTTTATTTTTACATAAGATTCAAATTTAGGTCCACTTTTTACACTTATATATTACTAGTATTATATCAATTTTTATTTTGGTACTTTTCAGATCTTATAATTTTTTTTTTAAGAAACTGCCTTTACTATTCTAGAACAATTAGGCAATTCAAAGTTAAAGGTGTAGAAGAAAAAAAAATCAAAGTATTTGATGTTACTATTAAAAAAATAGGAAAATTCTATATTATATTTAACACATTTCAATAAAAAAGTTAATAGAAACTAACAATCAAATCCTATTTTATTGATAGTAACAAAACTTAGACGACTCTAATTAGCTCAATGACAATTCATTTAGATAATGACACAAAACTTTATTATTAGTAGATATCTATACTTACACATCCCTAAATATAAAAAAGTTTAACTGCAAAATTTTGTAGGCACTTTAAATTAAGGGTATCTTCAATCATCATCATTTAATAGTATCAAAAGGAAAATTCAGAATATAGGTCATTGATATCAAAATCACAAAATGGATATAGGTCATCAAAAAACCCAAATCAAAGTAATTATTCTTCAAACCTTTAAAATTTAATCAATCCAATTTCAATTCAGACGGATCGGAAGCCGTCTCAACAACATCGGATTGTTCCACCACATCCAAAGAATTTAACTCTAGCATATTTTGTTCCACAAATTCATCCTTCAAATAATTAGTCTCATCAATTGCTTCATTGCTTGAAATTTTATCATTCTCAATCAAATTAGTCTCATCAAGTCGAATATTTCAAAAACTTATAATTTTATTCAAATTTTCGAAATGTAAATTTTGTTTTAAAATAATTAATTTTTTTTTTTGAAATTTTCTATTTCGAAAGTTTCCTATTTTATTTCAAAAATATCTAAATTTGTGAAATTTCATTTTTCGAAAATTTCCTATTTTTATATATAGTAAAATGAGTAAAATAGTATTTTTTAAGTGTATTGAGAGAGTGTAAGGTATAGGTGGGGGTGTCAAGTAGAAAACTCTCTTAGATTTTATCTTGTATCCAACTTTTTCTTACAAAATCGACTTTTAGGGTGACAACTATTCTCCACTTACATCAATTTTGATCATTCACTCATATTTTTTAACTAAAAAAATAGTTATTTGATATGTTTTAAATGACTCGCCATACAATCTTATGATGTCGAACTATCTAGATGTATTAATTATTTAAATGATATTAGTTAAATTCCAAAAATAAATTATTTTATAAATTGAAATTTTTAAATGATTTCTTGCAATTATATATATTATAAAAATAAAAATATAAAAATAAAATTACAATTAAGTTTTTATGTTACCTCAAAAAAAAAATCCTACTTTTTTTAAAGAGCTCATATAAAAACAACAAATAAAATTGGTCACTTCCACTTAAAAGAGTCAAAAATATATATATATTTTTTAATTTCATTCAAACCAAGCATTGCAACGTAACATTAAAAAACTTCGCTAAAAATTCATTACTATGGGGAATACTTTGTTTATAATATTATTTGACTTTTTCGAGTGACAATAGGTCAGACGAGGTTAGACTTTAAATCCTGAGTCTGGTTTATGATTAATTTTTTAGGTCTACGACCTATCATATACTTTTTATCGGTCTTACTTAGTTTTTTTTAAAAGTCTAACCTGACTTGAAAGTCTATTTAAAAACTTTATTCACATTAAAACATTTAAATGTTTTACTCATACCACACGTTACTCTCGAGATACCAATATCAATGTACATATCTATATATTAAATAAAAAATAATTTAAATTTTTTTTGAAATAAACATTCTTTAAACCCTGAAAAATAATTTTTAGTTTCAAAGAATAGATTTTTTTTTTTTTCTTTTTATGAAACAAATACACCAATTATTACCTCTCAAACAAATATGGAACGACTACTGAATGATTGACTAATTGAACGACTACCGAATATGGAACAACTATCAAATATAAATCGCTACCGAATATGGAATGATTGTCTAATTGATTGAATTTAAAATAGAAAATAATATTATTAATATAATAATAAAAAATAACATTAATAAATAGGCTAAATATCACATGTGGTCACTTAACTTAATTTCAGTTAACGTTTTAATCATTTATCTTTTTTTTTTCTTCCCGATTTAGTCCTTTATTCCTAACAATATCAAATAAAGTATAAAAATATGAGTTTATTTGAAAATTTGCGTTACGAATTTGATGAAATTTGTATTATATTGAAGAATATAATTAATTTTATGAGTTTTGTTTGAATTTTTTTTTTGAAATTTTGTATAAAAAAGTATAACATTGTTGAAATTTTAAAACTTAAAATTAAAATAAAGGACCAAGTCGGAAAAAAAAAGATAAATGACTAAAACGTTACCTGAAATTAAGTTTATGGACTACAAATGTAATTTAGCCTAATAAATGATAAAATATATATACGTATGTCAGACCTAATAGATTTTCTTATAAATTTAAATAAATAAATTTTAAAAATAACTTAAACCTAACCTTTTTATTAAATAAATCATATCAGACCACATCATAAATATGTCAGACCATAAACCCTTAACGAACGGACGAATTAGTCTATCCACATCTCTATACACAATCGTGAACGAAGAAGCAAATTTGTGGCCGTATATGGGATAAAACATTGTCCATTAATGTAGGTAATTAATCACCATTGTGGTAACTTGCACCCAGTAATTTAAAGATTCACTTAAACCGTCTCAGACATTTACCCATTTGTCTGAGGCTATATGACTCAAACACAGTAAAAGGTTCAAACTCCGCCCTATGTTTCTATACTCGAAACCTTTTATCTTTACATCTTCTACTACCTTTTGAAAGTTTAGAACTTCTCCTTCAAAGACTATTTTATTCCTTTGCTTTCCAGACTCTCCACACACAACCAAATCATAATTTCATCATGAGAGGTTGAGAAAAAAAATCCTTCCTTTACACGAAAATCTTGACCATTCTCATCCTTTTAGGTGCCATTTTCATTCTCTAAAAATTATTCTCTTTTTTAATGCATAAAAATAATTTTTTTGTAAATACTATTTATTGTACTTATGCAAATTACATTCTAAGTATTTTAAAAGAGATCCATCGTTGATCATATTTGTATCCAATATATATATATACATTGGTAAGAATAATTCAACCCTAGAATATAGTGTAATGTACTCGTAACACAAGTTATATTCACCAAGATATTCGTCATATATACGTAC
>NC_021162.2:71476504-71510892 GCF_000331145.2 Cicer arietinum
ATATTTATACAATCGTTAAAAATAAATATTTTTAAATAATAATTATGGATTTGCACCAATAAAATGAGTAAAAATATATTAAAAAATCAATAATTATTATTTTAATAAAATATTGACCAAGTCAATTACTTAAATGGTCCAATACACTATTAACCAGTCCGAAACAATCGATTTGGTCCAGTTTTTAAAACTATGGTTAAAACTTAAAACAATTAAGATTTATTTTCTACCCTATTTGTATTTAAAACATAGTTTTGACAGTGTTCCTTTTGAGTAAAACAAAAAAGCTAAACATTTGAGGTCACACTGTCCTGTTCTGAGTGAGTCAGTGTCCTGAATCCTCTGTCTCAAAACAAAGTAATGAAATGAAAAGTGTAAGAAAAAACAGTGTGCAACTATCCTTTTCATCCAACAAAAAAGCAGTACATAAGACTTTAATTTAAAAGGATTGAAAACAACTAGTAGTTAAGTTTTACCCTACCCAAGATCACTGCATTATGACTCATAACTTCTACCATCCCTATAGTTCTGGATAGATCCTAATGTCAGTCCTCAAACCATTAATATCTATTAACTACTAGTACACTAAAATTAAGTTAAGCTCAGAGTTAAATCACACTACTCATAGACTACTTCATTTCTAACATTAAAAATCCTATTAATACATAGTATTAAGGATAGTAAGGTAACACTGGCCATTGAGGAGGCATTGAAACTGAGTTAAAATCTTCAACAGTGAAAGAACTGTTGTATCCTTCTGCTGCAGCAACTTGTTGAATATTGCTACTTGTAATTCCTTGTGGTCTGTTTGAACATTTCATCCCTTCTGATGTACTTTCAACTGTTTCTTCATTTGACATTTCTTTATACCCACCAAATGTTTGTGTTTGTGTCCTAAAATTACATTGCTCTTTTAGCTTTCCTTTCAACTTTAAAACCTGTTCAGGGAAAATCAGAAGTAATCAACCAATTTGTGGGTAAAACTAGTAGAATTCTGAATTCATGCTGTCACGATCACGTGGATCATTCCATTAAGATTTGATCTTTTAAAAAATGCATGTTATAATTTTATAATTTAAAATATTTAATTTAAATTTGAATCGTAAAATCTCACCACATATTGATATCTAGACGACTAAATATCCAAACTGCGAGGGAATTCAAATAGGTTGAAGATATCATGTTAATGATCAATAACTAATGTTGGGTTTAAATATGCATGTGTTTCATATAAATAGATTCCATGCGAAATGTTATATAAAATAATAGTATTTAAAAAAGTTAATGCATTTAATTTAAAATTTAGTCGTTAAAAAAATAAATTATTTTGTGTTTGTCCATTACTTCCTCTATTTCATAATAAATTTGTTATTTATTATTTTATTTTATAAATATATTTGTCATTTTACAATAATAATATAATATTAATTACTTTACTTATTAATATATTTTTATTTATTATATCTCAACTAATCAAACTTTTTTTTTAAACTGAAATTAATAATAACATTTGAGTAAATAAAATTTATTTTATCATTAAAATCAACAAAACTAGTTTTTTTTTTTTAAGAATTACACACAATTCATCATTTAAAATGAGATTGAAAGAGTATAATGAATATATTTTTTATGAAAAGTTAATCAAAACAATTTCTCATCTGAATCAATTTTTAAATTATTTTATAAAATTGTAACAAACAAATAAAACCTCATAAAAATAATTAATTTATTGAAAAAGAAGTTTTAACAAACAATGTATTTGATTGACAAATATACATGTACCAGCACACCTAGTTAATTATTACCTCTTCTTGAAGAATCTGCTTTTCCTTAGAGATGACGTCAAATTCATGTTTAAGCTCATCATACAAATGCTCAAGTTGCTTAGCCTTCCACCTAGTACGCCTATTTTGAAACCAAACAGCAATTTGGCGAGGTTGAAGCCCTAACTCTCTTGATAGCTTCATCTTTCTTTCAGGGTCTAACTTTATTTCCTCTTGGAAACTCCTTTCTAGTAACTCAATCTGGTTATTTGTTAATCTCTTCTTCTTCTCTCGGTTATTATTTCCATTAATGTTCATTTCATCCATTGCTGGAAACATTTGTTGTGTTTGATCACCCAATGATGCTTGACTCACTTCCATTCCTAAACATACATAATATTTTTATATTCAATACTTATTTATTTTATCTATTTCTTTACACTTTTGTACTACTATTCTTTGAATGAAATATAAACAAAAAAAATATTTAAATAATTGATACATTTGATTTTATTTAATTTTTAATCAATATATCGATTTTTTTAATATAATTTATATTTATATTTTATTCTGAAATAGTATCACACAATTTTATTTATTTATTTTTATCACATTACCGTTTTATAAATTATTTAAAAAAAAATAGTTACACAAAATGTTATTTTTGTATATATACATATGTGTGTGTTTAAGGTTGCCATAAGTGTAGTTTTCATTTTTTTGATAAAAAGAAAAATGCATGTATAAAATGGGGAATAACTTGGGATTCGAGTCTGTGTACAATATTCCAAAAAGAGAAAAGGTGAATGTTTTGAGGAAAAAGGATTAAAATAAAATAAAAATAGCTATATAATGTTTTTACCTGAATAAGAAGGGTTGTTGTTATAGTTGTAGAAGAAGCTTAAGGAAGATTCCGGAAGAGGAATGAAGGGTCTTGAGCTCTCATTCCAATCCATTTTTAGGTTTCACTATTTTCTTCACTTCAATTCCATCCCTAAAGATCATTTGTGTGTCTTTTATGGGCTTCATACTTGGTTGGGATGGACCACGTAGTCAGAGTGTGAAAGAAGATAGATAGAGTGGTGCATGTCAGTATATAGCATAATTATTATAATTAATGAGAGCTGAAATCAAATTTCTCTATTTTGGGGTGCAACCCATTTAAAAACATTCATTACCTGTATCTAATTTTTTTAAGGACACTTAATTATTTCACAAAATAATATAAATATAATTTATAGTTTCCTTATCCTTTAATTTCATTAACATCTCTCTTATACAATTAGGATAAGAGAATTTTTACGCTATATAATCGATATGTATCAATATATTTAATCTTTAAATTAATAATTAAATAACTTTTTATTGAAAAAAGTTATTTTTTATTATTTATATAATTATAATAACTAAATATTTTTTTTTTAAGTGTTGGCATAATAAAATTTATTTGTTTTTGAATTTTTATTACTTACAATAGTGAATATTTTTACAATAAAATATAACAAAAATTAATATATTTTATAAATAATTAATCGATGATTTTTTCTTATGAAACAAATTTCCTTAAAATATAAAAGTAAAAAAATAATAATAATTATTAATTTTAAAAAATAAATATATCAAATAATTAATTGATGATTTTTTCTTATGAAACAAATTTCCTTAAAATATATACGTTGGATATGGAACGTATATATAGGCGTCTCTAATATGAATCTTCCAGAAAATGGTTTAAAGACCCCTACCTTTTCTAGTAAAAAATATTTAATTTAATAATAATAAAAATGGGAACAGATATAATATTTTATTCAAATTTATTCAAAATAGTAAAGTTTATATTAGTATCATATAAATCACTTTTTTTATAAATTAAAAATTATTTGGTGTATAACTAAGAGACACGTCAAGATTAGTATTGTTTAGTAAAATCTTGACACACATAATTAATATATCAAATATTAAAAAATGTTAAATAAAATTTTAGTCTTTATAAAATTTTGATATTTTAATTTTAGTTCTTATTAAAGTTTCTTAGCTTTTTAGTCTACACGTTTGTTTTTATAGTCTCTAGTTTTAGATTAATTAATGTGTATTTTATTAATTTTTTGAATGATTTTTTACAACTATATTTGTTTCCTTTTCAAAATTTAAAAATATTCAAAATAAACTGAATTAAATATAATTTTTTTTTAATTTTTGGTGTTTAAAAATTTATATTAAATTAATCTTTTGTGAAAAAATTATAAATTTTTGTGTGAGATTTTATAATGTTATAAACATATCTTATAAATACAATATAAAAAAATTTATATAGACTGAAAACAAAAATTAAATATTTTTAAAGACTAAAATTTAAAAAAAAAATTATATATAATTATAAATAAAATGTTAAAATTTCGTAAGAATAAAAAATTTGTCTCAACAAATATGAAATAATTCATGGAAGAAAAGATACCTCTACAACATGTACCAAATAGAGATACCCAGGAGATTAATTTTAACAAGAGACAAGAGTGGTGAATAAATACTCCTCTAAATAGGTGTCCATGCTAAGTATCACACCTACTATAGTCTATAGATACTAATTTATGTAGCTAGGTGTATACGTACTTTATATATATAATATAAGTATATACAGTATGTACTTTTTTAACATCTACGTCGATGAGTACGAGCTTCTTCCTCCTCCCCCCTTCCTTTCAGGAAGCAAGAAGACATAAGTTAGATTAAATTACTGTAGAGAACAAATTAAAGGACCGTGCTGGCTACCTCATGCAAATTTAACATACACTTTTTTATAATTTATATTAATTAAACTAATAAAAGTTAACTTTCTTTTTAATAGATAATATGGTAAATAAATTCGCTTTTTAGAATTATGGATTCAAATCCGTAATCTCCAACATAACAATATAATTATTTGTTACTTGAATTAAATTTCATAAATAAAAAAGGTTAACTTTTCATTAAGCCAATGAATTTACTAAGAGATGACTCATTTTAACTTTGGAACTTGTTAAGTGAAATAATTTGATCAATAACAATAAATAGGTGATTATTTTTACGATTTTACTCACGTCTTTTCTTCTCAAGCCTCTGCCAAATCATGCCCAGAGACATTCTACACCTATTTGATTAAAAAACTTGTCATCCTTGCAACATTTAAATCATTTGATTTGGTTATTAGTCATATCGTTGTTTTGTTAGCATTTCATATTGTTGTTCTTAAATTTGCATAGGGCCTGGGCTGCTTACGGTGCCCGCCGTCACATAGTTCCCGTTTCACCTCTTGTTCGGACAGCGCGGTCCTTTGTTGATATTTTCATGTACAATTTGATAGTGTTCTACAAAGTAAAATACTATTTTAATTATCAATATTACAAAGAGACTCGTCATCAATGCCAATGACTTTTAGTAAAAGCTACTTATGAAATGATGAATTTGGTGAATATTTTACAAAATAAAAAATCACATTAGAATATTCATATTTTGAACTATTAAATTAAAAGTGCTCAACAAACTAGAAAACAATTCTGATGTACTTAATATTGATTAAAGACTCTCTTCAAGGATAAAGTCAAAAACTCGCTATAAACTTAAAAAATAAATAAATTTTCACTTAACAAATAAATTCTTAATTTTATTTTGTATTTAATAAAAAATATTTATATTTTAAATTTTATTTAAAATTAATATTGTTTTAATAAATATTAAAATAATAAATTTAGTTATCAATTGAAAAAATATAATATAAAATTAATTATATTAATTTAATTAATAATTTTTTATTTTAAATTTTCAAACAATAATTTTTAATAAAAAATAATAATTTTAATAAAATATTATTATAAATTTTAAAAGAATGTCATATTTTAATTTGTTTTAAATGTTGAATTGCTTTTTAATTATGAAGTCACCAAAATTGATGAGCACATGTACAAAATATTTTCAAAACTAAAATATGACGTGTGTATATTCACTTGTACAAGATATTAAGCGGACAAATATTAACTAAAATATTATAATTGAAATTTATAAAATAATGTCAGTTTTTTAGAATTTCACACAATTTACATATAGTCGACAAATTAAAAAATTTAGAGTTTTAATTCACACAAATATTCTAATTTATATAAATTTTTAGAACTTCATACGATTAAATAAATAAAACATATCTACCTTTCAATTTTTATCTTTATCAAAAAAAATTTTCTTAAAAAATGTATCAATTTTATTATGTATAAACATTATATTACGTCTAAAAAAAATATACAAATTAACTACATAAATAAAAAATTTACAATTATTAAGATTACAACTCACATTCATAAAATAAAACAGTTTACAATCTCACATTAACAATACATTAGTTAGACAAAATAATAAACATAAATTTTTTTTAATAAATTATCACTATTATTTTAGTAATTTGTGAATCTCCTTTATATAAATAAAGTAAAATGAAAAATAAAATAGAAGGGAAAAGTTGGGGACACTTGTGTATAATATTTTTTCCACTGGTGGCATAAATTGCAAGTATATCTTAAAATGAGTAGTTCGATTCCACTGTCTACTTTTTCAGAGGGGGACCAAACTCCTTCTATTACCTATCTATCTTAGGTATACCGTACACATATACAGTCACACTCACAGGAGTTTATTGATTTGCAGCTTCCTTGTACATCAGGTCTAGCTTTTATCTTTCGATTTTTTTCTATGACACCAAAACTACCATGGAAATCAAATTTTGCTTGATTATAAATTCCAGTGTTACAAGCGCAGTGTTATATATCTCAATCCCATTAGTATTAGCATCAAATTAAAATTTTATGAAACATAACTGAATAAAATATAATCCAAATTTTGGGGGAGAGACGTCATAATTATTGTGAAGAAAGAGAGCATGAAAACAACATATGCATGTCCTTAATTTCTCATTTATTTTTACAGCTCTTTGTCTTTAGTCTTGAATATATAAAAATGGTAACTCACTTGTTTACTACAGTTAGTATCACATCCATCAAAAAATTTTAACAAATATTTTATATATAAAAGTAGTGATTTATATTATGTGGAATAAATCTTATTTCTTCTATCCGTCATTCAAAATTACGATAGAATGTAAATTTTATTAAATAAGTTGTTAAAACTAAATTAATGAAATTTCAAATATCATATAAAACAAATCATTTGAAATTCACTCTCCACCTCTTAATATATAAATCACAAAAGAGTCTATATCATATTTTTATAAATTTATAATTGTGTTCTTATGTGTTTGAAAATTTGCATATTAATTCTTATAATTTTTCATTTTTTGTAAATTGGTTCCTACTTTTTCTTCTTCAAATTTTGCAAAATAATTCTTCAATTTTTCTAAATTTCAGTTTTAATTCAAATTTAATTTTTGTTTTTGCCTCACCTTTTAAAATTTATAAAAATAGTTAAACACTAAATAACAACTGTTGAATTTAAACAATAAAGTTTATGAATGAAAAAAATGTAATTAAAATATTAGAATTCTAATATTTCTAAAATTTTCAATAATTCCGTTTAAATACACTTTTAAAATTTCTAAAAAGTCTCTTACTAAAAATTGTCTTAAGCGTCAATATTTGTTGCAGGCAATTTAATATGCTCTCAATTGTAAACTTATATTTATATTTACATTTCAAAGTGGAGAGAAATGTCGAGGACATATATATCTGGTTAGAATTTCAAAATTGTGCTTGAGTATATAATCAAGCCAAATTTGATTTTGTTGTGTTGTAGCTTTCGTGTCATATAAAAAATAGAAGGATAAAACCTGATGTACAAAGAAGCTGCAAAACAATAAAACCTGTCACTGTATATGTGTACGGTATGCCTAATATAGATAGCTAGTAGAAGGAGGTTGGTCCCGCCTGAAAAAGTAAATAGTGGAATGGAACCACCCATACATACTATGCTTATTATATATGCCACACCTCAAAAAACAAATTGATTAGGTAAATTAATTCTTGAAATGGTAATCCTCTATCAAATTAATTTTTAAATTATATAAATTGATAAGTATATTTATAAAATTATAAAATATTAATTAAAATAATATTTTTTAATGAATTAATTATAGATAAATTATTTTATGAAATATTTAAATTTTGTAGATGACATTAAAATTAGTCACGGTTGAGATGACATTAAAATTAGTCAATGTGAAAATTTAATATATAAATACTAATATATATATAATATCATAATTTCTAACGATAAAAATTGAAATATCAGCTATTTTGATTACTAATTTATAATTTTAGAGATTTATTAGTCAATTTCCAAAGTCCAAAAACTAATTTGACTAAAGTTTATAATTTCAACGATATGTAACTATCAACATATCTATTTTTTTAGAAAAAAATTATACAAATGTCAAATTTTAATTTTTTGTTTGTTTTAGAAGATATAGTAAATTTCACTTTAACTTTGACCTTTAAGATTTAGTACATGTGGATATGACGATTGGTGGTGTCATAATTAAAAGGGTAGACAAAATCATAGAGATTTAAGATGAATTTAAATACGAGATCTTTTAGAATTTAGAATAATATCTAAGTAAAATTACTAAATTGGTTATGAAAATTATTTTTTGGACATTTTAGAATTAAAACTAATTTATTAAATTAATATTATCCATTTTGTGTTATTTTTTTTTTTGTTTTCAATTGATAGTTTAATTGACTACTTTAAAATTTATTGAAACAATTTTAGTTTTAGATAAAATTTTATTATTTTTATATTTGAAAGTATTAGAATATGAGATTTTTTTATTAAGTACAAAATTTTTGTGGATGTTTATTTTGGTAAATAAAAAATTTATTTACTTTTTGTGGTCTCATTCTTGTGTTGACCTTGATAATTAATATTGAATAAATCATCAAAATTGTTGTTTAGTTTATAGAACGCTTTCAAATATAGTAGTTCCAAATATCAATATTTAAATTTGATATTTGATTTTGTAAAATATTTTTCAAATTCGTCTTTTCGTGAGTAGCGTTTACTAAAAGTCGTTGGCATTGATAAAAAATCAATTAAGTAGAATATTAACAATTAAATTTGTCTTTAACTTCGTATGATGCTATCAAATAGTTATATGAAAATATGAATATTCTTATTTAGTCTTCAATTCTATAAAATATTTCTGAAATTCATCCTCAAGTGAATGTTGATTACTAAATATTGTGGACGGTGGTGACAGGTGTGTTAAGTGTACAATTAGAAATTTTAGTCATTATACAGAGAAAATCAGAAATATTTGAAATTGTAAACTATAGGTATCACCTCAGACACTCCAATACTTAATTGATGTTTTAAGATGTTTATAAAAATATATGTTTGTTCAGTGTTCTAATATCGATTGATCCCTCTCTGCAGGAAAGTCTCAAATTTTTATGAAGTCCTGTGCACTGATTTTTGTTGACAAAGAACAATTACTTTTTTCATAGGACACATCATAGAAAAAACGTAAAGTGTTAGAAATTAAAGTGCATAAGTTACAATAAAATAAATAGTATACAATGACTAAAGAAAATATATAAACATAACATATTTTTGAACATAACACTGTTGATACAGTATAATGTAATATAAAATAATAGTTTGACGTGGGTTGGAGTCTCATGTGAACAATTTTGAATGACATCAAATTGATACTGAAGTTAATAGATGTCGAATTTAATTAATTTAATTCAGTTTATATCAAAACATGAAATAAATTGATCCAATTTAATTGATATGCGCAAAACCTTTTAATTCATAATATTATAGGTTTGATTTTTTCACCCTATAAAAAACACATAACTTTTTTAAATTTATTTTTACAAATTCATGTAATTTATATTATCCTTTCTATTTCTATGACTAAAATTGTAATAAGACACTTAAGGACCACAACATCATCATCCACTACATTGAGTAAAAAAAAATTCATAAAAGAATGAATTTGAAAAATGATTTCTAGAATTACACAAAATTTATGATAATCATATTTTATGAATTAATTTGAAGAAGTCTTTTAACGTCAAGGACTACTTGAATTTCCAACATCTTATTCATCAAATACATCATTAATGTTAACAATAATTTAATACTAATATTAGTCTTCAAGCAAAAAAGGACGTCATTATAAATATTTTAAGATAATTAAATTAAAATATTTATATTTTTAGAAATACAGTTGAATTTAATATAAAATTTTAATTAAATACAGATTTATTAAAAAATATTACGCTAAATTCAAAATTCGATCAAAATATAAATAAAGTTGACTCAATAATTGTTTGAGGTAGAATCTAAAATCACTTTCTTTCAACTATTTATTATTAACCACTTGATTGTTTTAATCAATTAATATTGAAATAATGTGAACTTATATATATAGAATAAAAATGTTTCAGCACGTGGATAGAAAAAAAATGAAAATTGTTTGACTACGTGGCTGAGTGTGATGTTACCACATATAAGTATAACTCACCTAACCGGTCTAAGAAAGTGAAAACAAAAGTGTAAAATATAGGGTAACACTAACACAACAACTAGATGTGATTCCACGCAAACGGCGCCGAACATGCTCATGGACCCCTGTCTCTCTGCTTGGTTACTTGCTTCCAACTTGGTTGGTACTTGCTAGTTCTTCATTAGCCTCATCCAAATACCACTAGTACACACCATACTGATTAATTCACTATACACAACAATTCATCCTCTATGTCCTAAATACTGTACTTTTTTGCATTTCTATTTTTATTATACACAACACTGAGGATCCTATACTACACATTAAATAAATATATAGGCAGAGCCTAAAGTTTAGGTCCAAAACCACAACAACCAATTACTACTATGAAAACAAAAGGCCCACCTTACGAGGATCCTTTTTAGCTTTTGATAGCACAGTATGTCAGGAATTAATTTTGAAAATGTTGATTTGTTCTCGTCAAAATGTATTTTGCAAACTTTAGTTTGATTTTATTAATTTTTGTAATAGGAGAAAGGATTTGGGAATAAGACAAATTTTAAGCGGACAAATTTGTTAAGGAATTCACTGTATACTAGTATTTAAAAATAATTTAAATAATGATTTAATCATGACTATTCGATAAAAATCAAGAAAAATAATTATATATATTTTAAAATTAAATTTGTGAAATTCACCTCAATTAAGTTATATTTTAATCGTAAAATAAAAAAATAATTTAAATGATACTAGATTAGCAATAAAGCTTAGAAATTCTAGTGTTAAATAAAGTTTAGTTTAGTAATAAATAATTATGAACGTCACTTAATAATTAATAGTAACTGATAATGGTTAATAATAGTAGTTATTATTACACGTTAAAATGTTGACCTGAGTTAAGAATACTTAAGTTAATGATTAATTGATTAGGACTTTAAGTTAATCGATTAGAACATAGTCTAAAGTTATTTTATTCTAAGCCAAAAAGAAAAAACATAGTCTAAAGTTTTAAAAACATTTAGTTTTCTGAGACGGGGGACATTTTAGTTATTAAGAGATGATTAGTAATTAAGAGTTAAACTATTTATTAATGAATATTTAATTATTAGGATAACATTGATAATGCTTATTTGATATACTTGTTGATGATATTTGTGCGTGTTAAATGTTAACCGTTGATGATGATACTTGTTAATCTATTATTACATCCTTAGTCATAGATAAGAACTAAGTAATGTTAAATGGTTATGAGTCGCATATATAGATTTAGAGACATATAACAATAATGATTATTTGTTTATGTCATACTTGTCTTTACTCATATATGTAATATATGTTTGAGGGTTGTGTCATGATAAAATTAGAGTTCGAAGATCAAAGAGACATTTGAGGTATCTTCAGTGAAAGAAAAATTGAGTTCCGTTGCATAAATTGAGTTATCATAATTAGATGTCCTTGTTTGTGGGGTAGTAGGATGCTTCTTTGCCCTTATCAACTCTCGAGATAGTCTAATTTATGTGTCGAAGTTAGTTGTTGATTAAGTTGTATTGCATCCTAAGTGATATATGCATTGTAATTAGGTCATGAATACATGAGTCAAATATGCTGATTGTTGATGAGATGTTTTTATGTTTATATGATGATGAATAAGTGCTAAGTAAATGTTAGGTTAATAAAGTGGTCATTGTTGCTAATTGATTGTTTGAGTGCATCTTATGGTTACTTCTACTTTTATGATTCTCACTAAACAAACAACATTTTAGATGTTAACGGTGAATGGGGTATTGCTAATTTTATGATTCTCACTAAACAAACAACATTTTAGATGTTAACGGTAAATGGAGTATTGCTAAGAATTTTCACAATACAACGACAAATATTAAAGACTTGAAATTCTTAACTATAGTTAAATCATGATACTCTGACTAACTGATATAGAGTTTTAGGATATTTTTATAATTAGAAAGTTGTAATATTTTTTATTAACACTATTTGTAAAATGATAGTAAATATTTTACTTTTTAAAGTTAGTAAATAAGTTTATATATTACAAAGTCTTCCACAATTTAAAGTTATTTTTATAGTTACAATACAAAATATCACACTTGATATTATAAAGGTCGTAGCCACACGAAGAATATTCATACATAAAACAGAAAAGAAGAAAAAAAGATACAAATATAATACGAATTATAAAATATTAAGTTATTCTCGTAAAATATATCTTTAATCTAAACGAAGACGAAAACTTAGATTCAGATTACACATTACACATGTTAATAATTAAGAAAAAAAGCATTAAAAAGGTATAAAGGTCATATATATAGTGTGTGTTTGGAAAATTGCACAAAACAATATTGTCATGCACTATATAAAATGGTAAAAGAGTTCTGTTTTGCTTTTATTTTATTTTTTACATATATGAAATGGCAAAAAAATTCTCACACAATTTTGAGATTAAGTTTGAATTTAGAACATAGTAATCAACTTAATAATTTTTCCATTTTACCGGTCGACTTAGGTTTTACAGATGAAATTTCCATTTTTTGACATAATTATTACACAATTAAAATTTCTATTTATATGCAATTTCAACATTATACCGGTTACGAATTCCCATTTTTTTAACATAGTTATTACATAATGAAAATTCCCATTTAAATATTAAAATAGGTCCATTTAAATAATTAACGGACATAAAGTAAACAATAATATGATTATTAACATAAATACTCCTATCTATCAACAAAATTAAATATATTCATTTTATTTCTCTTATAAATAACAAAATAAATCAAATATCAAATAAAAAATAAATGTGTAATGAAGTAAGCTCTTAAATCCATTTTAGGAATTATACATCAAAAACAATTTTAATTCAAATTGTCCTAACACACACTTAAATGAAAAAGAAAGAAACGGAGATGATCTCAACTCCTAAAGAGGAGGATTTTTTTTTATTTTTTATTTTTATATTTTTTTTTATTGAGAAAAAGGGAGATAGGCCCCAACAAACTAAAAAAACAAAAGAGAGAAAAGGAGACCTTAACGTACGTAGCTGATGGTTGATGCCACTTGAAAAAAATTACTAGGAAATACAGTGTAGCGGGTTGAAACTAAAGACAAGGACAAGAGTAGGAATTTATCATTTTAGGGTTATATTTTATTGGATTGATGGGCTTATTTCGGAAACTACTCTACAAGTGTTGATATCTTTAGGTAACTTCATCTCCCATCTTTCAATGTTCTCTTAGCCAATCCAAAGATATAAAATACACATCTAGATTAATTATACTTAGTGGCTTTTAAAAGAAGAAACCACTTATCTTTACCTCATCAAACAATACCTTAAAAAGCCCATTCAAAAAAAGTAGTTTCAGAAGAAATGGAGCATCCAAATGAAGTTTCGGCGAAGCTTGTTTTCTTCATTCTTTATCAATCTCATCTGACAAAACTATATAACATGGAAATGACTTATAAATACATAGAGATTGGGATTACATAAAACTAGAGATACACATGCGGGCTAACTGTAGAAAAAAAAAAAGATAAAAATAAAATAAAACCCAACAAAAGATTATATTCTCCACATTCTAAACTTTCTTCACAAGTGTAGCTGTGTTCTGGGATATTTGACATCACCAAGGTAAAAAAAAAATCCCTATTCTGTGTAATCATTTAAAAAAACCGCCTCCATTGCGGTCTCTCAAATCGCTAGGTATGATAAATACAGAATCTACACAAAGTCCACCTTTTGAGTGTGTACAATCAATCTGTTTCATGGAGAATCTAACTTTAGTTGTAGGTTCTGATCCACTCACAGTAAACTCACCTACCTTGTAATCTACCCAACATCCTCGCTTATGATTGCTGTATGTCCCATCATGCTCAGTTTCATCCAAGCAGCACTCGGATGATGCTTGTTGACCATCGGAAGTTGACAACTCAAATATCACTGGCTTTATATCCCAACCATGGGTCTGTTCATAATTGCATATGCGCCGACCGAGCCTTTTGGAAAATTTGCCAAGATGAAGCCTAAAGGAGAGAGTATAATTATCAGCAGGAAATGGAAAGTCGTCCTCCCCATCCACTTCAAACCACCATATTTGCTGGAGATATGCTACAACAGTGAACCTGAAATGAATAATAGAAATGTAATTCAATACTCAAAACAGAATGAAGACAAATTAAGCAAAGCAGTTTAAGTATCAACTTAATAAAGTTCCAACTAGTGAAAATAAGCACAAATAGCATATAAGCAGTAAGTTAGCATGAAATTAAGAATGGAAGCTAGCAAAAATTGATGATTATTAGTGTACAACTGTCCATAAATTAAGTTAGCAAAACAACCCAAACTACCTTTTATTGTTTGATTCATAGAATGAACATTTCCTTTTTCTGAGGATTCACCTGTGTTGCACTATAGTAAGCATATCGATGTGAACAAGCCTATTACAATAGTTTTTCTATCTCTGCAACTCAAAGCATCATTGGCAACTAGTGATGATTCTTCTGAATGACTGAATCCTTTCAATGATAAACCTCGGGACCTCAGAAGATGAACTGAAGATTTTGGGTGAAATTTCAAGATGAAAGCATGTGCATTTAAGATTAAAACTTCATTTAATCTTCTAAATTTCCACCATTGATAACAAACGTTCAAAATTAAGTTCCTATGACAGCAAAAGTCGCTAATAGAAGCACCTTTAGGAGGCTCAATCATGATTGCCAGTCCTCAATAGAACTCGTGAGACGGCAGTGTAGTTTTTAAAATTAGAGACGAATGTAGTATAATTTAAAGCAAATTTCAGGAGATGTGAATGCAGTACACGTATACAGAGAAGTTTAATGTGCAAATACCAAAATGATTTTTCATACACAGCCCAGAAAAAATCACAAAAGTTGGACAGTGATAATTTTCAATGCCTTTACTCGCAAAATAACCTACAGAAATAGGGCTGCCAAGCAGTCCATACCATAATGGACTTTACATTAGATTTGGTCCAAATAAAAGTCCAAACCAAGGAGCTGATCCAAGCTCACTAGGTCATTTTGTTTGGCTTTCTGGTTGGCCCAATTAGTAGTTTCATTAAACTCAAATTGAATTAAGCTCCAAGCAGCACCCAACAATTAAACATTCTCATTACAAATTAAGTTTATAATTTTTAAAAGCAGTTAAAAGCCCAAAACAAGACACGTAGGATCAAGACAGTTAAACAAATGACATAACTTACGAAAAAGACTTACAGCTTATACAAAAACAGTTCAAACTTATCTCATCTCCGATCTTATAAATAACTTATACATAAATGTGCATATAAGAATAAACGCTTATTCAATAAGACTTAAACTTAGCAGTTTATCCATACACACTCTTTAGAATAGAATTTATGGCATACTTTTATAGCATAAATCACATTCAGTACTTAATCTAGACAATTTTTTTTAGGATTTCACCAGGAAAAACTCAGATGAACAAATAACTTGAGATGTATAGAGTGACATCACTCCAACACAGATGCAGACTTAAATGTTCATATCAGATAATCAGACAAGATTTTATCAAAACAATATAGAACTGAGTTAAACAATTGATAGACCAAACAGCAGCAGTAACTTTTATATGTGAAATAAACTGCAATTTCAGTAAGCCAACACAAGCAACCAAAAAAATGACATTTTTAGAATAGCAATAGCATCATAGTAACTCTCAGGCAATGCTCCCTCTGGAATTAAAACCATATACATCAATTTTTCAATTACTATTTTTGCTCATAATTCATTTCGGAGCGAGTATAATACTCAAGCACCAACAAGTTTCAAGAGAAAAGGAAAACTGTATTATTAATGTAAAAATAAAACTATTACTCCCAAAATCTCACAATAAGTGTTACTTTAACAAAAAAAAAAATTGCCTCAAAATGAATGTCATTCACAAATTTCAATGCATCTTTAATCATTGTTTTCCTATACTACCATTCAATGATTACTATATACACAACTTACAAAATATTATTATAGTTTGCATTGATAATAGTGAAAGCTCCACCAATAGTTAAAATGGATAATATGGTAAAATGAATTCTCTTTTTCTTCTAATTATTATATTTCTTAATATGTGCACAAAAATATTAAATGACACTCATTGTGAGACAGAGGGAGTACATAGGACAACTCCTGTAATCCCAGAGCAAAGCTCCTCAGAGAAGAAATAATTCTTCCTTTGCCCAAACCTCTAACGGTTCTAAATGAAAGATGATCAATGGTCACCTCCCTCTCTCTCCATCACCCCTTATAACTAACTCTTCCCCTTTCTCTAATTTGCCTCTTTGGATAACTCTAAGTGGGCCTCGATCAATTGGGCCTATAACTGCAATTATATATAAGATACCTATCAAGTGACATCTCTCCAACACAAATGCAGACTTAAAAGTTCATACATCAGACAAGATTTTATCAAAACAATATAAAATCCTAACTATTTTTTAGTTAAAACCAAATACATCAATTTTTTAGTTACTATTTTTGCATATATTTCATTACAGAGCAAGTAGAATACTTAGCACCAACAAATTCCAACCCAAATACATAAAGCATAAATTTAACTTCAATTTCAACTTCAAATGTGAGGAGAATCATATTTTCTCTACACTTTTCAATTTTCAGGCTCCAAGTTCTAACAAAGCATAATCAAAAGTAAATTAAAAAGTATATAACGGTTTTGAGAATGTAACCTAGATTCTTCAGTTGGAATCCAAGTCCAGTATCTACGATCATCAATTCCAGTAATCGACAAAGCTTTGGCCGAAATCGACATGCAAACCCTACCAGTAACCCTATCCAACCACACTTGCTGCAAAACCCTAACACCGTCAATAAATCTAACAGAACAAAACACAAAACAGAATTGTAAAGTGTAAACCTAAACCCTACCTTATTTCCGTCATCAAACGGTAACGGCCTCGATAGAATAGCGAAAATGTCTTTCTTAGATAGATTCTGGCAACGTTCCGTAGGCATTAAACGGAGAAGGTGTTGGTAGTTAGAAGGTAACTTAGATTGCCAAACGTAATCAGCAGAAGCGGCGCCGCGAAAAGCGCGATTAAGACGAGCTAAGTTACAAATCTCGGGCGGAGTAAGGTGAAGAAAAACGCGAGCGACGCAATTCTCCGGGATGTCGCCGAGGCTTGGAACGATGGTCGAACCGTTGGATCCAAGGTTCGACAGCGAGGCACCCATCGCGAGGGTTTGAGTCTCTCAGACCATACTATAGTGATGGTGATGATGATGATGATGATGATGATGATGATGATGGGAACAGAGAGAGAATGTTGTTAGGGATTGAAAAGGAGTATAGGGTGACAGTGTGTTGGCGTCGTATTCGATTATTCCTTTGTCGTTGAATATTATTGGAAAGATATAAATAGTTGATGAGTTGGAACGTAAGGGAATTCATTTGGTGTGGGAGGATGCACTGTCGTCAACGTTACTGCGTTCCACCTACATTCACCCATGAGGCCATATCATTTTAATTATAAGACTTTATTTCATTTTTTTTCTTCTATTTTATAAAAAATTGAACTCTTAATCTTTGTATTTCTAAAATTAGTTTTCTTTTTCTTCTATAATAAATTCTTAAGATTTTATTAGTTTTCAACTATTTTTTATTATGTGATACTTGAAATTTCACTAGTATTTATGATTTTGATAAAATAATTTATATATTATTATAATTATAAAAATTAATTTATTATTTTAGTTTAATTATTATACATTGTCAATGTAAAATGTTTATATTGTCAGTACATCACAATCATTATATAAATGACTTTAGAGATAGTTTTGATAAAAGTCAAATATTTTTAACGATCTAACGGTTGTAATTGACAAATAATCTAAAAACTCTTTATACATATAATATATATAAATTAAATTTTAATTATTTATTAAAATATTTAAAATACTTTAATTTATAAATAAAATAAATTGATTTTTAATATGTTAATATATAAATAAAATGTATATTAAAAATTTTAAATATGGAAATTAATATAAAATAAAATTGTAAATATTTTAAAATTTTAAATTATTACAAAAATTTAAATTAAATAAATAAAATTGAAGTGTTTTTTTTAATTTAATTTTAATTTTTATATTTTAATATATAAATAAAATAAAATAAAATAATTTATTTTTAATATTTAATATATAAATAAAATAATATAATTTGATTTTTAATATTTTAATATATAAATAAAATTAATAAAAAATAATTACATGAAAATTATTTCATCTAAGTCACAAATATCATCTAAATGTCATATTATCAAAAATAGCGAGAATAAAAAATCTCAATAACTAATTAATAGATATCAAAAGATCAATTTTAGAAATGAGATGATTACAAATTTATTTTAGACAAAATAAGAGAACAAAAAGTGCATTTAAATTTAATTAATAATAAAATAATTTTTATTTGATATATTTTTTAGGAATCTCTAATGTAAATCCTTTTTTATAGCTGATTATCACTAAATAAACGACAATAATAAATAGACATACCTTCTTTCTAGTTTGAGTGAATATAAATAGACATATTTTCTTGATAATGACTTGATATTGACGTAAAATCTCTTTGATTGCTAATTAATTTGTCTAATAACTCATTACATACTCAAACGTAGTGGTGTATACAATTGTGTGTTTCAAAATTTGCTTGCACTGAAAAAGGAAAATTATTTGTTTAAAACCAAAATTTTCAATTAGGTATCTTAGATGACAAACCAATATAGTTGAGTATTTTTTACTATAGACGGCCATATTGTTGTCTATTTATTTTTTTATTGTAAATGTTCTTGTCTAAAGTACAACCTTACATATTTGATGCGGTGAAAGTTAGTAAAATTTAGTATTTTGAGATGTATTTGAATATGTTTTTTCATTTTTTTATTATTTAAACAACACAACTCGTATTTGCATATATCTATTCGAACTCGTCGTGATTTGAACGGAGAAAATTCTCTTTCATTAGATGCATGTATAGGTGCAAATTTTCCTCAATATTAAAACTCGAGAGTGGGAGTAGGTTTAAGGTGTTGATATTCATCCTACACCTACATCCAAACTCGTTCGTTAATAATATTATTATTATTTTTAAATTATGTATATACATATATATATATATATATATATATATATTTAATAGTTTTTCAATATTAAAAATTATAATTATTTATCTATAAAAAATGATTTTAATATTTATTTTATTTTATTATTTTATATATATATGAATAGGTGCGGGTGTGAGCGGAGAAACTTGAACCCCATCACGGATAGCGATGAAGACTTAAATTTTACACCCGATAAAAATAGATGTAGATTTTTTGCAACTTCTCGAATGCGGATGTGGAGGAGGCAAAATTCGATCGCATTACTTAACTTTTTTTATCGACCTTTATGTATTGGGTTAAGCCTCTTCTTTATCTCAGACCCAGTCGTAATTTGAAAGGTTGTGGTTCCAAAATGAATACTACTTATACTTGCCAATAAGGCGATAGAGATGGAAGACACGTGATCTGCCTCATATGTATGCCCATTTCACATCAAGTCAATCATGCTAACTCTCGGTCAACTTCAGTTGAATTTAGTGATCACCAAAGACACGACAAATTAGGACCAACCACAACTCATAAGCATCAAAGCTTAAGAGTGTAGGTGCTCAAAATGGTCGAGTTGGTCATACATCTTTGTATCGAACAAAAGCCTTTGCAAATGATATGAAGTATTTTCCAATAAAAAGAGTTTAACTTTCATGGACTTTCAATTTAATTTTTTTGAAGTGTCATCAAATGATAATTAATCATGTGCATAATTTTAAAAATAATTATGACAAAAATTATTAATGACATTACAATTGTAATTGTTTTACAATATAAAAATTATTTACATTATATACAAATTAAATTTCAATAAAAAGGTGAATATTCATTTACTTTTGTATGCGTTAAAAATAGATCCAATGCAATTATTTTATTTTAAATTAAATGTAAAAAAGCAAAGACAAAACCAGGAGCCAAAGACTTCTCATGGTTGACGACTGCCGCTTTATTCCACCAAAAGAAAGTTAAACAAATTGGATAGAACAATAAATCGTATGCGTGTGAGTTGGGGATCGAGATATTCTATATGGTTTGGTTTTTTGGAAAAATAAATCGAATTAATTAAGGATTATTGGGTTTGATTTAGATTGACTTTTATAACCTATTAGGTAAAATCCGACCCAAATCATATTCATGAAAAATAAGTTGTTTTTCGTTCGGTTAAATTGAGTTCAAAAATTTATGAAGCTTATTTTTTAAGAATTTAAGTGTAATACATAAATTTCACATTATCAACCCATCGCAACCATTATTAAAATAATTTTAAAGATAGTAAAAAAAATTACCCTGAAAAAAATGTATATGAATTAAATATTTTGTTGAAAAACATGAACTCTCTTTTATAATATGATAAATAATATAATGATTACAAAATATATGAATAGAACATAGTTTTTAAGATAATGCTATTAATCAAATAAAAATAAAATAATTTGATTTGGATGTCGAGTAATTAATTTTAAACAAAGTAAAATTGATATCTGAATGAACGAATGTTGGTCTTGAGAAGAAAAAACAATTAATTGAATTAGTTTGAATTGAATCTTCAAATTCATTAAATTATTAATTTGTTTTTACACTTTTGGAGTATATTTGGTTCAATAAAAATGAGAGAGAAAAAAAGAATAAACATATATTTGGTTGGAAAAAAAAAACCAAAATGATAAAAAAAAATTAAATCTTTTTTATTTGATTTAAAAGGAGGAGAGAAAATTAAAATAACATAAAAGTTATTTAAAATATATCTTCCCTCGACTTTTTCAAATTTCTTCAAAATGAAAGGTAAAAAAATAGATTTTACAGATATTTTGATTTTATTTCCAATCAAAGAGAACCTTTTGTGTGAGAGGAGGATTTGCATATATTTTGAAAACATAAGGTAAAAAGGTTCTGTAAAAAAAAGGAAAAACGGTTATGTGAAGTATTAATAAGTAAATTAGGAAAAATAGATCTCTAGCATAACACCTTATCTTAAATCACGGAAACTTCTATGGCAACCCAATAAATTAAATGGCTTCGGTGCAATTGTCTTTAAAATAACATTATAATTTAACTATTTTTTTTCCGTATAATTCAACTATTTACAAATTCTTGTTATGCTAATTTGGAGTAATCTATCATCTAGTAAAAAGAAATGTTATTTCATTTTCAATGAGAACTATGTTAATCAATTTTCTGTACGATTTTTAAAACTATTTGACATTCACTAATATTATTAGTTGTAATAAATTTTAGAATTATTTGATGAGACTTTATGTAAACTAAATAATTAAATTTTGTCCTGCAAGTATATTTTAAATGAAAGTTGTAGTATGTAAGATATTTAATATGTTAAAATGTAGATTTAAATCCAACATATTATTTTTTTTATATTTAATGTGCATGGATTTTACTGTTCGACTTTTAGAAAAAAAATTAAGTTAAAAGTTTTTCATTTTGAAATTATGAATTTTGAGGATGAATTTGGTGCAAGCACATGAACCTTTTTTTTACATGTCCCTTGCCCCATATGGGAAATTTAATGATCAACTTAGCAATTTTTTTTTTTTTAATTTTCTTTTTATATATAGAACTTAGCTCATATTTAATAGAGCTTATTAAAAGGATATAAATTTGTAATTTTATTTTACCCAAGTATATAGAAAATTAAAATAAATTTTGAATAAAGGATAAAAGATCACTATGATTTAGGTCATATATTTATGAAATTAATTTTTACATTAAAAGTCATCAATCAATTTGGTCATTTTGTCGATTAAATGATGAACAACAATAAATTTATTAATTTAGATCTCAATTTGATATGAGGATTGATTGATATAAAAACTAAATTAATCTCCAGCAACTACAGCTCATATAAAGTAAAAAATGATCTAGAATTCATACTACCTCACTTTATATTTAATATATGTAAGTTTCCATATTAGATCATTTTAAATAAATAAAAAAGAGTAAATTAATTAATGAGTAATTTGAATTTATGAACTCATGAGTCATTTTTGGCTTTAACGTTGATTTTGAAATCAACAAGTATACAGAATCATCCATCGTTCGCAGTTTGAAACGGTGCTAGAGTTGTAGCTCAACCAGTTTCACACAAAACTTGTGGCTTATTATTATTATTATTATTATTATTCTAAAACACACACAAACCAAAACTATGGGCTGTTTCGTATGTCACCAATAACAAAACCAGTTGCTTCACTAATCCTTTATATATACTTTTAATACATACTATACATATTCCTAATCTCCCTCCACATTTTACCCTCAAAACCCTTCTCTTCCTTTTTGCTTTTTTCCTTTGACTTTACTTCCACAACTTCATTCTTTCAAAAAGCTGAAGAATAACAATAATTAATCATTGTGATGTTACATTATTATCATTACACCTTGATTTTAGTCTTTCTTTTTCTTCACCACTATGTGTTTGGTTGACTCCATAAATTTATAATTCGCTCACTCTAATATTTAGAAACTTTAATGAGTAGATTATTTTCTGACTATAATTTTTTATGTTTTTCAAACAAGTGTTTTTAAGTCAATTTTTTCCACCCTTTCAAGTATTTCTAATTCCATTTCCCTAATCTTGTTTGTTTAATTAGGTAAAATCTTATTATTACACACATAAACCAATATTGTTGAACTAGTTTTGATGGAAACCAATGGACCAAGCAGTGGAATATTTCCCACCATCAATAATGGATTTCTAGGACTAGAAAACCCTTTAAAACAACAACAACAACAACAACAAAACCTTCAAAATCAACACACTTTACATCATCACCAAATGGTTTCATACACCAACCATCATGACAATGATCAACCAATCAAACAGAACTACCCTTATTCATCCAAAACCAACAAGCCACAACAAATCACACTAAGTGATGAAGATGAACCATGTTTTGGAGCAGAAGAAACAACATCAAGTGACCCAAAAAGAAAAGGGTCACCATGGCATAGAATGAAATGGACAGATAGCATGGTAAGACTCTTAATCATGGCAGTTTATTACATTGGTGATGAAGCAGGTGGTTCAGAAGGAATCATCATCAATGACAAAAAGAAATCTACAACTGGTTTGTTACAAAAGAAAGGTAAATGGAAATCAGTTTCTAAAGGGATGATGGAAAAAGGTTACTATGTTTCACCTCAACAATGTGAAGACAAGTTCAATGATTTGAACAAAAGGTTCAAAAGGGTCAATGATATACTTGGAAAAGGAACAGCTTGTAGAGTTGTTGAGAATCAAAGTTTGTTGGATACCATGGATTTGACACCAAAGATGAAAGAAGAAGCTAGAAAACTTTTGAACTCAAAGCACCTTTTTTTTAGAGAAATGTGTGCTTATCATAATAGTTGTGGTCATGGAAGTAACAATTTGCAACAACAATCCTCAATTGAAGCTCAACCACAACCTCAACAACATCATCAACAACAACAAAAGTGTTTGCATTCATCAAATGGAATGTTGAAATTAAAACGGAGAAGTGGAGAAGAAGAAGAAGAAGAAGACGAAGATGATGAATGGGAAGAGGAGAATGATTCTGAAGAAGAAGAAGAAGAAGAAGATGAATTATCATTTGAAGGTGGTTCTGGCTCAAAGGGTCATCATGATCAAGAAGATGAGAATAATAATAATATAGATCATATAAGAAAGAAAACAAGAAAAGTTTCATCACATTTGATGCAACAATTGAGTAGTGAAGTGATGAATGTGTTGCAAGATGGAGTGAAGAGTAACTGGGAGAAAAAGCAATGGATGAAGAAAAGGGAGGTGCAATTAGCAGAACAACAAATAAACTATCATGTGGAAGCATTTGAGATTGAAAAACAAAGGTTGAAATGGGCAAAGTTTAGTGGTAACAAAGAAAGGGAAATAGAGAGACATAAACTTGAAAATGAAGGGAAGAGGTTGGAAATTGATAGAATGGTTTTGGTTCTTAGACAAAAGGAGATTGAATTGCAAAACACTCAACAGCAACAGCAACAACATTCTTCTACTTAGATTAGAAGAAATTTAGTTTGTGTAAATTTTGTGCTGCATGAAATTATTAAGGGATGTGTGTTAGTGAAAATGGTTGTAAATTTTCTGGTGTTATGTTATGCTCCTAAGTAAAAAAGGTTGTAATAAATTAGAGTTTTTATTTATTTTGTGTTTTGATAAATATCTATATGCAACCTACATTGTTCAAAATTTAATTTTGTGAAACTAATTTTAGCCGGAATAAAACATTAATGTTAGTGATGATAGAATGGCAGAACAAGTGAGAAATTCAATGGTCTCTTGAAACCACTTAAAATTTTTTTCCTTCATAAAACTACTTTACTTTGAATATTGTAATTCGATATTTAGGCATTATACTGAAATAAACTCGTCAATTTATTACTCCATAATATATATCAAATTAGTAACTGAAAGAACAATATAATTTAATAATAATAAAGTGAAAAATAGAACTTATTTAAAACTTGAAAAAGAATTGAGAAAAAAAAAATAGAAGAGACAAAAATAAAAATTTTTAAAATCTTTTTTCACACCCGGTGGGACTCGAACCCACAATCGCTTGATTAGAAGTCAAACGCCTTATCCATTAGGCCACGGGTGCTGCTTGTTATATGTTTCCCACATTATTATCTTTGTATAGACTATTTGAAATTCGTTTTTTGCAATTACAGAAAAGTTGATCAAAAAACATGTTAATTAACTCATATAATATTGTATTCAATATTCAATTGAACGGAAGCATCGTCGTGTCTAAAGCCAAAAGCTCTTTTGCATATTTATTTATTCATAGAAACTCCTATACAACTACAAATCGACTATTATGAGTTGATTTATAATTTTATAGAATCAGATCAAATTAGGTTAAATTGCAGTAGCTGATTGAACCAATTTATTTTCTTAAAAATATTTTTTGTTTATTCATTAGTCATTTGATTTAAACATGGTTGAATCAATTGGTTTGACCCGATTCTTGAATTAGTTACTAATTTGACCTTAGTTAAAGGTGATAATTATTTGAAGCCAATTTGTGCATGCACATGTCTGGGTCACAAAAACACTTAGTAGAATGTGATACTATTTTCACGTTACCAAAGTCCAAAATTTTGATATTGTGATCCCCAACGGTAAAATTACGGCTAATCATCAATCATTTGGGATGTATGTTTCCGATTGCATACTATACTAGAGTTGTTTACAATTAATTAGACGTATAACGCTGATACAGTGTAAAGTCTTGCAATGGCTTCCAAGAAAACGAGCTATAAGCACCGGTAGCTTGACAATAAATATCGAATAAACTTTATTTCAATTGACACGAATATAAAATCCAAATAAATAGATTAGACTGAATAAAAGGAATCAAGATCCTAGTTTTCAAAGAAAATGACTTTTAATTCAAGGTAACTTTCAAATAGTGCTGTCTCTATTTGGATTGCAACCCAATCCAGTTCCAAAAAATTGACATCAAGGGCATACTCCCTTTGATTTTAAGTAAGATGACAACCACTACTAATAACTAGAGCCTAATGTTAATTTTCATTACATAATAACAAAGTATGATTAGCCACCAAAACCCAGTGGAGATAACTTCAAATCATGAAAGCAGAATGATCTGCTCCTGCCAAAACTTAGTGATGACCAAAAGAGACAAACATAAAGAAAAAGCTTTAAGTATGTGAGTCGCTTAATCTTCGAGCTCGATAATCTTAACCACAGAAGCATCACCAACTTTCTGACAAATAACAACTCTATCATGGGGCTTTATAACTCCTGATGCTTTTCCATGATCAAGTGCTACCTTGAGAATAGACTCGTTACTCGCACTTGTTGATTCAGCCTGCACGAAATATATGAGATCAGTAAGTAGTTAGTCTCAGGTCATCGAATGTGTCGTGCAAAATAAGTTTAATGGGAAAAAGAACTTACAGGATGTCGAGGATCAGCAAGCATGGGAAAAAGACCTCTTACAATAAGTGATTGCCTTGCCTGTGTCATGAATTGTAGGTTGGTAAACAAGACGATCAAATATAAATAACATAACATTCATCCAGGTAAATAAAAGTTTCTAATCACGGAGATGGAACTATGTATCCATATCAGGCCAGTAGAGCATTGTCTTCCAAAGCTGAATACAATTATTTAGGGTCGTATTTGCATTACTCAGGATACAATTAATAACAGATGGGTAAACTTGCAGTATAAATAGAATAGAATGTGTATGTAAAAATATCTAATAGATAGAAAAAATACAGTAGAAAATATCTGGCAGTAAAATATGATTGTAGCATAATTAATAAAAGTTTATAAATATGTATAGATAGTAGTATACTAATTACGTTAGTAGTAAATAAGCTTTCCCACAAAAGAGTTGGTGATTGGTCCTGGAACCAAGAAACAACGTTCGATATAAACTTTCTGTGCCACAACGGTTTTTTCTGAAAAAAATATTTCACAGGAAGTTATTCATTAGTCATCCTACAAAATGTTACTCATTAATCATTGGCGTCAAACTCATTTTATGTATATATTACAAAACCCTCTGGTTTCATGGGGAAATAGGGCCTAATAATTTGGATTTCTGCTGAGTGGTATGTAAATTGTGGCCAAATATTAATCACTTGGCTAAATTTATTTTATATTTACAAAATGAATAATAACTCAATTGTCATATGCCATAAATACTTCCAGAATTTAACCAATTAAAGTGGAGAGAATATAATGACAATCAGAAACAGTGTTGTCAAATTGCGGCCATGGCGGATATTGGTGGTGGAAATTAAGCATACCGCCATACAAAGTTCATGGCGTGGCTGGTTTCACATGGCGAGGCCATGGCGGAAAAAGTGGCTGAATTGAAGAAAAAAAACCTAAAAAAATCTGGACTTTGGTCATGCAACCCCACCCGAGCCCAAATGGATTAAAAATTGGATACCCGAACAACACGGTTCGTTTACTTTTCCTTTTCTCTCAGTTTTCACTTCTCCTCTACGACCTCCTCTTCTCTTTTCTCATCTGTGACTGCGCTGTTCTTCTTCTCCTCTGCTTGTGAGACCTATTGCGACTCGTTTCTTCCCTGCTCTTTTTTTTCTTCCTGAAAGTGCTGCTCTGTTTTTTCTTTCTAAAAGTTCTGCTGCATTTTACTTCCTATTTTCTTTTTTCTTTTTTTATTTTTCATCTCTTTCTTTTTTTGTTTATTTGTATATACCTCTTTTATTTATTTTCATGTTCTGCTCTATTTTACTTTGTACGGCTCTTTTTTTTTTCCATATTACTCATTATTTTTCCATTTTTGTATTTTTTTTCTCTATGATCTATTTTATTCACTGTTTTCCAACTTCATCTGTATTTTATGCATTGTATTTTTTTCTTCAAACATTTTTATATCTTTTATTCACATTTTTTATTTGTATTCATCTAGAGATTTTTACTATTTGTTTGCATTGTTGTTTTATAATTTTGTTGTTATTTTGAAGTCTTGAATTTGATGAGAAGTATATTATAGGCTTTTTAATTGCCCGCCATAACTTCCGCCATTTGCCGTTACACCATATGTTTATGGCGGATTTTTGGCTCGCCTCCGTCAACACTGATCAGAAACTCCTTAATCACATTATTAATCCTTAAAATCATGCAATTTAGTTTTTACAATGGCTACATGCCTATATTTCAAAATTGCATCAATAATAGAATCCAATTTGTCAAAAAAGACAGGCGATAGTGACATCCATGGATACCTAACAGAATAATTAAATGAGACGAAAGTTAAAATCTAACCTCAAAAGCTCCACTAAAGCTCCATTTTAGCTGATTTGTCTTGAGTCTGGGTATCACAACAGAGAGAACCGGCATCGTTGGCCTATACTTTGCTATCAATCTGAAAAGTGCATGTGGCATGTTTAGAAAAGTCTCGAGATTTGTGAAAATAGATGGAAAGAAAAATTAATATGAATATTAATTGATCCATAGCACTCTTTTCCCCGACTTGGTCCATTTGAAAGAAGTTATCTAGTTCAATTCTCCTTGATATTAACTATGAATAATTCTTATCAAATTATTCAAAGAAAGTACCTTGCAGCCCGTCCAGATGAAGTGAAGCAAATGATAACTGAGGCCTTCACCTTAATAGCTGCTCTTACCTAAATAAATAGGATTTGCATTATAGAAAATTGCTACCATAGATGAACTTAAAACAAACACCATGAGAGAAAAAAAAAGCAAAAACAATAGACAAAAATTACTCCTTTTTAAAAAATAATAGACAGGCATGCACTCGAAATTAAAGTGCTTCGCCAAAGCATGCGGGCCCATCAAAGGCTTAAATGCATGCTGCCTTACCCCGACAAGTAGAGGATGATATTGAAATTATAACCTGTGAATGTGACCACCACATCACCAGACCACAGCTTTACCACTTTCACCTCACCATCACATACACTAAACTACCATAAAAAAAATTAAGGGCAAGGTTAAAATGTAATTACCGCAGAGGATGCAATGGATTCTAAATGGGTCATGGGTTCTCCCACAAATTTGACTGTCTTCTTAAAATAAAGGTCTTGATTGAAAACTTTCTCAGCCTGAAATAGAAAGCAGAGATATCACTATATCAGCAAGCATTCTTAGTGAAATTTCAAATAGGATGCCATGCTAAGCTATTATGCAAAAGTATCCTTTTAAAGTTTAAACCACCATAAGAATGAAAGAAGCGCACGTGATAGGAACAACACAGTTTCCTGCTTTTTTAGATTTTAAACAATGAAACCAGAAATAAACAAATTTTAATACAATATGCAATTAATGTGCTCATCAAACAACTTCCACCATAGACTTTTTAGCCTCATTTTGCTTGGATACCATGACTAATGAATTAAGTTAGATAAAGAAAAAGAAAAAAATCATCTGGCTAATGAACTCAGGTCATTCAGACCATAGTATCTTATTCAGGTTACAAGAAACTCCATAAAATGAAATTTATCTTATTAATAATAACATCTTCAGCCACAAAACATGTGCTTATTATATTGGAAAATGGACGGTAATAGATTATATGTTAAACAAAAAACAGATACTCAGTAATACCAATGATTGGTCAAAATACAGAATTCAAGTAAAATCTGTCTTGACAAAAAAATAGATGGAGCCATTATGGAGCACACAAACTCAGGAATTTCTCCAATCAAGCAATTGGAAAATTAGAAATGTTTACAAGACTGAAGTTATCAGCTACAAAACCATAAGATAGCAATTCAAATAATTTAGGACAAGAGCTCATAATTCACAGAATATTTTCATCGGAAATGTTCCTTAAAATCTAAAATAAAGTAACCTAACAATTCTTAAGTACCAAATAAAATTAAAAGAGCTATGAAATGCACTTACTTCTGAACAAATCTTGCCAACTGTAGAAATAGTCTCAACAGGGTATAACCCACGTAAAGTCTCCGCACCCAGAAGTATTGCATCACTTCCTGTATATCAATAACAGTTCAATAAATATCAATTGAGCCTTTCTAACAAACAACATAAAACAAGCACTATTAGAAGAAAACAACATAATCGATAAGGGCCAAAACCACGGTAAGAAAAGACATTATTTTCTGTTTTTGATTTACCTATAAGTTACCCATTTAACATGCAAACCAACATCAGCAACTCAACAGACAACTTGAGCACATAGATAGGCACTAATGAAAGAAACGACATAATTGAAATGTAGAAATAAAAAAATAACAAAAAACATCAGCAACTAAACAGACAACTTGAAGCACAGAGACAGGCAAATAATGAAAGTTATGGCATAGTAGAAGTAGAACTGCAGAAAACTCCTCCTGTATTACTCATTTATACACCAATTTTGCCAAGAATCCTACAATACTTACATTCATAAGTAAAACACTTCAAATTTTCTCATGCAAAATTATTTCACTTCATTACTTTTACCCTTCTTAAACTTTCTCACTTTCACATACTCTCCTGGAGTGCCCCCCATCACACTTTTCTATGAGCTGCACACCATGTACATGGCACTTTCAATTTCTCAACTCACCTACATTCACTTCTCACACATACACACAACACTGTATAGGAGCGAAGTCCCTCTTTCTTGATTCTTTAGTCGGTTTTTTTATTTTTTACACTATGTGCAATATTACAGTGCATAAGTCAGATCAATTGCCGTGATCAAAGTTTACAATACTCTATCCTATGATACCTTCAATATCTACTAAATTTTTTTATAAAAAAATCCATAATTTAATATAGTTGGTTATGCTAATATGAAATTTTAAGGTGCCTTAGTCTGAACTTCAAGAGAAGAGAAGTGAGTGTCTTTGATGAATGTCAATCAACTTTTCTGGAGAATATGCAAACCAATATCAACAGAACAGCCTAATACTATAGACACCAACCTAGCTAGTGGTATCATATGACCAGTGACTCACCATCTAAAACAGCATTGGCGACATCCGTAGCTTCCGCACGAGTTGGCCTTAAGTTGTCGGTCATGCTATCAACAACACGTGTGAGCACAGCAGGCTTCCCAGCCATATTACACTTGTAAAGGGCAGACTTTTGAAAATAAAATACCTACAAAAGCAAATGGCAGTTGATTAACATCTCTGCAACAGTCGGGGTAGAACTATTACGTATTTGCTTAATAATGATAATTATGATGGTATGAGCACTTTTGGACATTAAGTTTAGGTAACAATTCAATAAGCTTTTTCAAATCAAACAAGTAAGCAACTCATTCCATTCCAAAAAGCAAGTAGCACCGCTCAACAAAAGCTTATTATCTTTTGTTGTAAATTTGTAATAGGTTTAACATTAATCATTAAATTAAACTCCCACTTGATAGATGACTATTGATGCATTGAGGAGTGCTAGCAATACACTCTCTAAGTAACACACAATCTTCAATTGGTTGAAATTCATATGGGGTCCCACCATATTATGTCGGTCCTATATAAATTTGATGGGACCTACATGAATTTCAACCCATAAAAGAGGACGGGTTGCTAGCATTGTACTTAACTACAGAATCTACAGATATAAAAAACGGACACTAATGATTTAAGAATTGTCACAGTATCTTATATCATACATAGGATTTTCCAGTTCAAACAGACATTTGATACAATTTTGAAAATTTGGTGAATTCTGGTGTTTCCAAAATAAACTTATTCAAGTTATTAGAAACTGGGTGCTGCAGAAACTATACATTGGATGCACAAATATCATATAAAATATCCCTCGGCAGGTACTTAATAGAAATTACCCATATATTTGATGAAACATTGTTTGACCTAGAACCCCATACTTAAAGAAGTGGCGAAAGATCTAGGCAAACAAAAGTTGCATTGAAGCATGTTCAATAATATTACTCTTCCATAAATGCATGAAGCGTGAACTTTTATTTATTCAATGAACAAATCTTTACAATTAGTGAAGTATTAAGTACATTATCAACATGCCTAAAGCCACACACAACAACACAGGATAAGTACAAGCACTTCAAATTACACTTTGAGACTAATTACAACAAAAAATCTAACCTTCTCTGGTGGAAGATCAATACCCAAATTCCCACGGGAAAGAATAATGCCATCTGCTTCTTGTAGAATCTCATCAAAATGGGTCAATCCCTAAAAAGCATATATAAATGCAATTCAATCAGCATAGCTGATAAGGATCTAATCTAATATACAAAGAATTTAAGCTTGTCCAATAACTTATGAAGCAATGCAATTCACCTCAACATTTTCAATCTTTGCAAAAATTTGAGTCTGACTGAGATCACCTAATTTCGAAAGGAATTCACGTGCCTGCATTTAAACACATAAGGTCTGTTAGTAGAAAACCTGAAACAGCAATAGGGGAAAAATTAAATGACCAATTGTGAGCTTCAGATGATGAAACTAACATAAAGGATGTGAAACACAAATTACCTCGCGAACATCTTCAGCATGCCTAGTATATGACAATGATAGAAAGTCAATTTTGTTTTTTACTCCCCAGGTGCTAATAACCTGCAAGGAAAAAAACGATACCCCAGAACTTTAAAGAAACCTACAATCCAGGCACACACAATCCGTGTTGTTAAATAACTGCTATAGCGCTATAGCATAGCGGAATTTGAACAAATCGCTATTGCTTCGCGATACACTATTTAGTACAAAGTGTTGTCAAATAGCCGCTACTTTGGTGCTATAGCAATATAGCATAGTGTAATTTGAACAAACCACTATTTTCCGCAATCCACAATTGACAACACTGACACAAGCCTACATGTCTGATGGTAGGTGACTCACTAAAAGATGCAAGTGAAAAGTAGAAATTACCTCTTTGTCTTTCTCAGTGAGGGTAGGCAAATCAATATGAATTTGAGAGGCATGCAAGGTAAACAATGCCCCAGCCAACGTTGCCGAATTTTTTATAGTACAAACAACATCCTGCCCTGAAATTTCAGCTACCTGCATAGTTTCAGGTACAATTCATCAATCATGTAGGACTTCATTTCAACTATTTCTATTCATGCCAGTCTAGGCAACTAGACCCCTAATATAGATTTGCAAGTTTAAATTTAGAAAATTTAACTTCAATTACACAATATAAAGTTATAAATAAATGGCTGATGCATATTAAGAATAAACATAATAAAACCACAATAACAAAATAGAAAGGGACCTATTGGAATAAATTTTTCCTTTCAACCCCACTTATCTTACCTCTAGCCATACAGAAGTAGTTTCACTTCCTGTGAACAAGTATTGACCAACGAAAATGGTGTCTCCCTTCTTCACTGACTGTAAACAGTATGAATAAGATTAAGGTTCAAATTAACACAAATGTTGCATTGAAATAAACACACACAAAAGTTGCATTGAAATAAACACACACAAAAGTTGATGTAATATAGAAGAATTGTATTAATTATATGAGAAACTGAGTAACAAATTACAGTTCAAGCAAAAGGCATCTAAGGAATAATGAAATTTACAACTTCGAAGTTTTAACTTCTAACACCATAAGCCAGAGCAAAATCACACAGAAAGCTTAAGTTTTCAGCTAATTTGCACTAAGCTAAGCATCGGTAGTAGCTTAATTGATGGAGATAAACAATTGAATCCAATCCAAGGACCCACACATCATAGACAAGTAAGAAATTGAGTAAAAGACGTGATTCAGGTAAATTTATAGAAGGATGAGAGATATAAATGAACCTTGGCCAATCCATCAAAATTGATAGGCAATATCTCTGAAGAAGCTTCTTGTCCCTGATCAGGAGTTAAAACAACCTGACTATCAGCCTGAAGCGAAATTGATGTCTCGTTTTTGTTAACAACCTGCATCTCAGCACCCACTGTGTCCAACATAACCTGGCAAAGGCAATAGAGAGTAACAAACACAACACTCAACCCCTTTCCCATTATCCACAAAAAAGTAAAAACAGCAAGAAAATCACGGTAGGCTGTTGTGATTATGACAAAAGCTACACTTCGGAGCTTAAGAAAATAATGGAGCCACTATGATTTTG
Source organism: Cicer arietinum (assembly GCF_000331145.2). Classification (NCBI taxonomy): domain Eukaryota; kingdom Viridiplantae; phylum Streptophyta; class Magnoliopsida; order Fabales; family Fabaceae; genus Cicer; species Cicer arietinum. The sequence goes on from NC_021162.2 coordinate 71,510,466, forward strand.
TCAAACTCATCTGTAGAGAGTAAAGAGAGAGTAAAGGAACAACACTCACAGCACAGAGCTTCTTAGTACTCTTAATAGACTCCTTCAAATTCTCCAAAGTCTGTTGGTGATATTCAGAGTCACCCCAAGAGAAATCAAAACGAGCCACTTCAATAAACATTAAAAAAACACATCAAATAACCGTTTACCAAAAAACAAACTATGGAAAAATCGAAAGAGAAAAACAACAAATACAATAATAATATATATACCAGACATTCCAGCTTTGAGACAAGAAGAAATAACATCGACTGAGCGAGATTTAGGTCCAAGAGTACCAACGATCTTTGTCAAAGCAGGAAAGAAGCTCTGAAAATCCCAAATATAACAGTAATTTAATAATTAAAAAAAAAGGAGAGAAACATGAAAGGGGAATAGAGAGAAAGAG
>NC_021162.2:71511022-71536486 GCF_000331145.2 Cicer arietinum
AGAAGAAGAAGAAGAAGAAGAAGAAGAAGAAGAAGAAGAAGAAGAAGAAGAAGAAGAAGAAGAAGAAGAAGAAGAAGAAGAAGAAGAAGAAGAAGAAGAAGAAGAAGAAGAAGAAGAAGAAGAAGAAGAAGAAGAAGAAGAAGAAGAAGAAGAAGAAGAAGAAGAAGAAGAAGAAGAAGAAGAAGAAGAAGAAGAAGAAGAAGAAGAAGAACGTTGGATGAGTGAATGGGGGCTGCGACTGCGTGAAGAGACCGAAGGAACGAACAAATACCGTTTTTAAATAAGAAGGTTTCTTTGAGAATATGCTTCCGCTTCTTTATTTGTGTTTCATTTCCTTTACCGCTCCCTCTTTCTCTATTCGCTTTTTTCAACTTCCTTACTTTCGTTAATTTTTATTTTATTTTTGTTAGCTTTAATTCATACACAATATTAGTTAGTGTCAAAAATTTATATTATCTATACTGATTTTTTATATTTACAGTGAATGTCAATTAAAAGTTTTTTGTTAATGCTATTTTAGTCATATCAAGTTTTGCATATATTTACATCAGTCAAATGAAAAAATAACAAGTTGTAATTTATTGAGTCTAACAAAAATTTAGTGCCTGCTTTAATCTCTAATTATAAATCAATTATGTGCCGGACTGTTTCTCAAATTAATTCAAGCTTCTAAGTTTTAACATTCTCGTTCCTAGACGTTGTTCCCAAAAAGATTTGGGTAGTGTTGGAGGAGTAGACAATGCTCCCAATAAGATTTGGGAGGTATTGAAGAAAGCTATGGGAGAAGCACACTGTTTTTAAGAAAGCAGCCTGTTGTAATTACGTGATTCAAGGATTTCTTTTTTGCTGACAAAACAAAATAATTTCTTTTTTGTTTTAATCCTATGATTAATGTCTATGAGTTGAGTTTTTGAGGAGAAAAGTGTTGAACATTTTTAATCGGTTAATATTTATATAGGTTATATTAAATTATGTTGTTATTATATAAAATGGACAAGTTTTATTTAATTTTAATTAATTAAAGAGAATGTGTATAAAGAGTATATTATTAACATTATTTTTGTAAAAAATTAAAAGTAAATTTTTTTAGAGAGTTGAATCTATATTTTATTACATATTTGAGATTTTGAAAATAATTAAAGTAATAACATAATAAAACCCCGTATAACATCTCAAATAATATTTTATAATTTTTTTTATTTTGAAAAATAAGTTTCCGCTGTTTTATCCTCCATTCCAAATTATAATAAAGATAATTTAAAAAAAAATTATAATAAAGATAAATTTTAATGTTAACATAAATTTGAGAACAACTTTGAATTTTATAAAATATAATATTCTGTCCTCCAAATCTTTGCAATTTAGAAAGAAAAAAAACAATAAATGGTACAATAAATATTTTACTTTACTCATATCTCTAAAATTCAAACAAAAAAAAACAATAATTTAAAGTATTTTCTCGTCCCTTTTTCTCCACCTCCTTCAACCAAACAAACCGAAACTCAAATTAATTTGAATCTTGATTGTTTTTTGACATGTCACAAATGCCAAGGTAATGATCACCTCAACTTACTTTTATCATAATAATGAATTCGATTAACGTTGCAAAATAAATGATCAACAAGTCAATTTAAAAAATTAAAATTAAATTTGAGTAAAAGATAAATAATTAAAAATATATTTTAACTCAAGATTTAAAGTTTTTTAATTAAATGTTTAAACGGCTTCATTTTTAACTTAAAATTCACATTTGAAGGCTTTATATCTCAATTCTATTTAGAGATGTGTGTAATGTTTATTTAACTCTATTACCCATGGACGGAGTATACAATTAGGCATATGTGAATTTTACAAATTCACTATTTATTATATGTTAGATATTGACATATATATATAACACACCATGCTATTGTTTGTCAAATTTACTATTCAATTGTCGATCAAATTTATGTATTTTCAATCTTCTTGAATGTGGTATATAAATAAATTCAGAATTTATAAATTTGATCAACAATATGTACAACACACCATGCCATTTGATATTATTGTTTGTTATGAGCATGGTTGAATAAATGAAAAAAGATGGAATCAACAATCTAGGATTTAATTTTTTTTAACAACAATAATATTACACCTATATTAAAAATAATGTAAATAATATTGACTAAAGAGTACAATTAGAAAAAAATACATTATTTTTGTTAACAACAATAACATTACACCTATGTTAAAAATAATGTAAATAATATTGATTAAAGAATACTATCAAAAAAAGAAAATGCATTGAATATCGAAAATATCAATTATTTTTTGGATATTTTATTTATTTATAAATATGTCAATTATTTTGAGAATAAAGGAGTATTATTTTGTTCAATTTTCAGCAATAACTAAGTCCCAATTATCCAAAGACAGTAAATTAGCCCTTTTCCCCCTTCCTTTCACCATACAGTACCACGACATTTCCAAATATTGATTGTGCTATTTGAATAGTAGAACTATTGATAATATGATTAAAGAGATATTAAATCAGTTGTGTCTCAAGACAAGTGCAACAACAACATCATTTCACAAATATAAAACAATAATTAACAACTCATGCAATTTAAAGAGCTAGCTAAATCAACACCAATAAGTAAATGCAACTAGAAGAGGGTATGAAGGAGTAAATTTCATGACAGCAACTAGATTAATGCCATCGAGTCGAGGAAATGAAATAACACTTGGGGTTATTAAGCTATGCAATCTTCAGTAGTGGCAAGTGAAGGTGAAAGTGAATTACGCGATTCATCATAATCCTCTCTTAAAGGAGATTGTTCCACCCTAATATCCTCAATCATCTTAACAACTTCCAACATAGTTGGCCTCTTCTCAGGTTGTAAAACAACACAAGCCAACCCAACATTCAACATTGAAACAAGCTCCTCCTCAATGTTCTTGTACCTCAATAGTTCTTGATCAAACACCTCTGATGTCCACTCTTCCTTCACAACCGACCGAACCCATTTAGGAAGATCGGTTTCTTGTTCCTCAAATTCCACATAAGGACGAACTCCTACGGGAGAAGAGTATTGAGAGGAAGGAACTTTTCCTGTCAAAACTTCCAACACCAACACGCCGAAACCATACACGTCTGCCTCTTGTGATAACTTCTTTGCCTCTGCCTGTTCGGGAGCTCTGTACCCACCCAACCTCGCAACCGCATGAGAAGGATTCAACAAAAGTGACAAACCAAAGTCACCTATGCAAGCAACACCATTCTTGTCAAGTAGTACATTGGAAGATTTCACATTCCCATGAGGTATTTTGGCTGCACTATACTCTCCATGAATCCTTGCAAGACCTCTTGCTGCCCCCAACACCAAGCTTATTCTTGTTGTCCAATCTAACGGAATCCTTCCCGGACCACGGTTCCCTAATACAATTCCAAAGCCACAATAATTAAACAAAAAATATAATGATTAAGCCTTATTATCATTACCAAAATCAAGATTTTTTGTCTCCAAAATCATAATTGCGATTGCATCAATGGCATTTTACTGCAACTCTTCTAATATCAAGAACAAACATATATTTAGCAATCACAATTGAACTTAAATTCAAATCTTGACCGAAATTTTTCTTAATTAGACTTTAACTATTTTCCTTTAATATAGGAGGGTAAGACAAAAAAATTCAGCCATTTACTACGATGTGCTTTAAAACATTGTTATTATCTATAGCTTCTATACCATACAGTTAATTAGTATTATTAATTATATGACTAAATTTAGAACACAAAGGTAAAAAGGGAATTAGATTAGACAAACCATGAAGAAGAGAATGCAAGCTTCCATTGGAAAGATAATCATAGACAAGAAGTTTTTCTTCCTTAGCATAATAATAAGCTTTGAGTCTAACAACATTAGGGTGTCTAAGCTTTCCAACAACATCCATATACTGTTCAAACTGATTCCTATCACATGGATTAGCATCCTTAAGTCTCTTAACAGCAACAGTACATCCATCATCAAGAACAGCCCTATAGACAGTTCCCAAACTACCCTTCCCAAGCATCTCCGCCGATGCTCGTAGCAAATCCTCCAACTCAAACTCACTCCTTCTATCGAAAAACACTAATTTACTTCTCTCTGTTTCAGTGTTTCCATCACTATTACTATCCACACCCCCATAACCTTTCTTCTCACTTCCACTGCTACTCTCGCTTTTCCTCTTCCCAATCTCACTATCCATCCCCACCGTTGAATTAGACCTTTTTCCTCTTCCGCAACAATGAGCCACCGCGAATGAAGCCGCCACTACTGCCACCACACAAACCGCCACCACAACCGCCACAATTCCTCCCGGACTCAGCGATTTCCGTTTTCTCGAATGAGTTTCAGATGCAATTGTTCCGTTACTACTTGTTTGTGGTAACGAGCTAGGGTTTGAAGGAACAATTTCATCATCCGAAGGAGGAGATGTTTCGGTGACAGAACAATTCGGTAAAGGCGCCGATCCACAAAGACCGTCGTTGCCGGAGAAGCTTTTGTTTCCGAATTTATTGAGCATTGCATCGGGTAAGTTTCCTTGGAGTTCGTTGTTGGTGATATTTAGTTCTCTGAGATTGACGAGTGAAGAAGAAAGATCGGGAACTTCGCCGGAGAGTTCGTTGTTCTGTAAACGGAGAGTGAGGAGATGATTCAACTTCGTTATTTCTTTTGGAATTTCTCCGTGGATGTTGTTGTCGGAGATATCGAGTCTGATAAGAAGACGTAAAGAGGATATCGCCGGCGGTATCTCGCCGGAGAAGTCATTGCCAGAGAGGTAAAGTAGTTCAAGGTCAGTGCAGTTTAAAAGAGGAACAATGGTTCCGTTCAAGCGGTTATCGTGAAGATCAAGGAAACGCAAGTAGATTAGCGTTGAGAGAGAATCAACGGGACCTCGGAGATTGAAGGAAGGAACAGAGAGAGCAACAACTCTGCCGTTTGGGGAGCATTCGACGCCGCGCCACGCAGCGTTGCAGGCGTCTTCTCCGGTCCAATTACTGACGAGGTAGCCGTGTGAGTCTGTTTGGAGACGGAATTCGGTGAGGGCTTGCGTATCATTCTGCGGTGCAGTTGCACTCTGTGTTGTGAAGAGAAATAACAAGGTTAAGGGTAATGCTAGTGATGTGTTCATGTTATGGTGTGAGAAGGGAGGGAATGATGGTGTGTTTTATGTTTTGAATTTAAAAGGTGGAGACAGAAGGGTGTTTTTGAGAATTTGAGTGAGGAATGAGGAAGAAAAATGTTGCATGATTATGAGAGAGAGTAATGTGTGATGATTGAGATAAAGCACATGTTATTTATTATTACTATATGGTATGGTAATTAGAATTGGGGGAATATATATGATGATTAAAGGTGGGAGGTGATTATGGGATTTAGAAGGTGATGGTCGAGTGTATGATTGTTGTTGTCTACTCCATTAGAGGAAATAGAATGAGTGACAGTATTTAATTTACTTTATCTTTTGTTTGGCTTGTTATGCTAGAGAGGAGAAAATTAATGTTATGTTGGAGGAATTTAGGTATAACAGTAACACAATTATACATAAGAGCAATAGAGTCAGAGATTACTATACTACGAATAACATGAAAAAAAATATATATTATAGTTTTCAAAATAATGAAACTGAAAATTTGAATTGGGTTCATGCAATAATACATAGTGCATGTCTTTTATTATATTTATCCGTGCATTCCCTTTTCTGATGATATGGTTGTGGGGTATAAAAAAGCAATTGAAGCAGAATGGTCCAAAGTTAAACCCTTGCATGCTTTTCAAATAAAACTATTTGGATTTTGGATTTCAACTCAAACCTTGAGTTTGAGTTTGAGTTTGGTCATGGGTTATAAACAATTAAACATTAACCGTAGACATCGTATGACCTAGCGATTTGTCCTTCTATCAATGAGAAATGTTTTTTAAACACAATTTTAAACACAAATACAAATACATATACCGTATACTATACATACTCAATTCTTTCTTCTCTCTATTCTTTTTGGATCAATCAGCTAACTCTTGTGTTGACCTAAATTTTGTTTTTCACATGTATTTCTTACACATTACTCTCCAAATCTACACTTCTTAGATTTTTATTTTATTTTTTTAAATAGATTTTTATTTTATTTTAGTTTTTTTGTTATTTTCTTAGTTGTTTACTCTTGTTGTTCTTGGCTCATACAATGGTTTTCTTGGCTCATACACGGTTTTCTGGGTTTTTTTGTATTTTTTTTTCTGGTTAATTGTGTATACATTATTGATTAATAAAGTACAATATGTGGTTAATGCATTATTTTTGTATAAAAATTAAGGTTGTGAATTGTTAATCCATGTTAACTATTTATGTTTAAACATTAAGTTTCATCACTGTTATTGTTATTGATAGGTCTAACACATTTCATATTTTGTTATTAATGGTGTGCTAATTATGGGTCTTTTTGAGTTTGTTTCTGGTTAATAGTGTAAGTATTATTGGTTAATGATGTACAAATAGTGGTTAATGAATTATTTTTGTCTAAAGAAAGAAGGAGAAATTATGGAAGAAAGGAAGAATGAGAAATTATGGAAGAAAGAAAAGATGAATATGTGAGGTTTATTTTTGTAGAGGAAAACAACAACAAAAAGTGAAAAAAGATAAATAAAGAAGGGGAATATAAAAAAGGGAGGAAATTAAATGAAAAAAAAGACTATTTGGATTTTGGATTTCAACTCAAACCTTGAGTTTGAGTTTGAGTTTGGTCATGGGTTATAAACAATTAAACATTAACCGTAGACATCGTATGACCTAGCGATTTGTCCTTCTATCAATGAGAAATGTTTTTTAAACACAATTTTAAACACAAATACAAATACATATACCGTATACTATACATACTCAATTCTTTCTTCTCTCTATTCTTTTTGGATCAATCAGCTAACTCTTGTGTTGACCTAAATTTTGTTTTTCACATGTATTTCTTACACATTACTCTCCAAATCTACACTTCTTAGATTTTTATTTTATTTTTTTAAATAGATTTTTATTTTATTTTAGTTTTTTTGTTATTTTCTTAGTTGTTTACTCTTGTTGTTCTTGGCTCATACAATGGTTTTCTTGGCTCATACACGGTTTTCTGGGTTTTTTTGTATTTTTTTTTCTGGTTAATTGTGTATACATTATTGATTAATAAAGTACAATATGTGGTTAATGCATTATTTTTGTATAAAAATTAAGGTTGTGAATTGTTAATCCATGTTAACTATTTATGTTTAAACATTAAGTTTCATCACTGTTATTGTTATTGATAGGTCTAACACATTTCATATTTTGTTATTAATGGTGTGCTAATTATGGGTCTTTTTGAGTTTGTTTCTGGTTAATAGTGTAAGTATTATTGGTTAATGATGTACAAATAGTGGTTAATGAATTATTTTTGTCTAAAGAAAGAAGGAGAAATTATGGAAGAAAGGAAGAATGAGAAATTATGGAAGAAAGAAAAGATGAATATGTGAGGTTTATTTTTGTAGAGGAAAACAACAACAAAAAGTGAAAAAAGATAAATAAAGAAGGGGAATATAAAAAAGGGAGGAAATTAAATGAAAAGAAAGATTATGTGGAGGGTCACATGTATTTGTGTTTAAAATTGTGTTCAAATATCACCGCTCTTTATCAATATATATTATAATTATTTAAAAAAAAAGATTTCACCAATCATCGATATAGATAACCATATATAGTCCTTTTATGTCTCTGTTTTATATTTGGATCATGTTAAAATTAAATTTCAAAGCACATAAAATTTTGCTCAATTTAATCTCTCTTCAATCTTCATTATACACCTCCACTTACACTCCTTGTAATAAAGAAAGATGATGGCTAGACATATATAATGGAAAAGAAATACAGTGATAGAAATAAATATAAAGTGAGTGTAAAAAAATCACAATAAACTTAGACTGGATGGGCTTTGATTTATCAATCCCATGGACAAACTTTATAAGCTTTCGTTTTCACCAAACACGTTAAAGTGATTCATTATTTGGTTTGTCTACTGCGTATTCTCTTTTTCATTTGGTGGAAAGAGAAAAGAGGTCTTCAACTTTAAGTCAACAGCAAGCAAAGTCTTTTTCAAATCATACCATAACGATAAATAATCGAATCCAATAATTAACATGTAAATGCAAGGAACATTAATGGTATTCAAACTTAAATATCATGACAAAAGTAGCATCCAATTGACATATATTAATCAAAACGCACCATACATTGTACGATACAGTCGTTCCAAAACATAAATATTACTTGAATTTTCCCTTAATAAGCTGGCATGATTGTGCTTTTATTTTGTTTTCAATTTTTTATAATTATATTTGCATTTTAGTGTGTATTTAGTTTTGTGGTGACGAATTTATAATTTTTTTTATAATAATATGATTTGTAAAAGTAACGTTACTTAAAATAAGTTAAATGTCCAATGAGACTAAAAATAAAATTGAGGTAAAAAAATTAATTTTGAAAGCAAAAACTACAAATTTCAATTTGAAGTTAAAATTAATTCTAGATATAAAATTATTTTTATTCATAAAATTAATTCTAGTTTTACATTCTTTTTTCTCCCTCATGTGTGAGAAGAGAAATAAACACACAAATATTTTTTACTCATTTTTAATTATGTAGATAAAATTTATTAAAATTATTATTGATATCTATCTTTCTTAAAAAATAAGAGAGAAAAGGAGATTGTCAAAACTATAATAAACTAAACTGTGGTGATGATTTTCACAAAAATATAATAACTCATTCTAATTTTCTGAATCCCACTCAGAAAATTGGCACATTTGATAATCCCCCACTGGAATTGGATAGATGGTGGCATGATGGGTAATGCCACATGGGTAGGGGCAAATATCAATGGATGGTACACTGGTGGTATGGTACTGCTTCACATCTCTTCCATTGTGATTGTGATGGGCTCAAAAAAGTGAAGGAAGCTTTTTTTTCCTCTCTCATTGTGAAGAGTTGTCGTTGCATTACTAATTTGTATATTGGCACTAAAGTAAAAGGGGTCATAAAGTAAGAGGAGAGGGTTTGGAGGCGAGATTGGCGTTCTCAATTTAAAAAGCACTTGATATTTTGCTTTCACTAATAAAATTTACAATTTGGTTGGTTTCTGCTGTTAAGTTTATGGTAACTTATTTCAACGTAACTAAAAAAATACAGGAGTTTTATTAGCAAAAATTTGCCTCTACCCCTAAGATAATTAATCTAGATTTTTTATTTTGTTCTTAATTATAAACAATAAAATCAATTTTACTTGTTAGAAAATTTGGTTTAAATTTTTTAAAACACAATTATCATAAAAAATTTGATGGTTCAAATTTTTGTGAACACACATTCATTCTGAAAAATTTTAACTACAATTTTTAGAATGAGTATGTGTTTTGAAAAATTTGAAACACAAGTCTTTCAAAAGAAAAAATTGAAAAGAGTAATTTATAATTTTTGAAGGATTGCACAGTAGCAGTATAATTGAGTTAAAGAGTAAAATTTATCTTTTAAATGTCTAATATTTGTACTTTTTTTAATGAACTTTTGGACGTAAATTTTATTACAAACAATATGAGTAGAATTTAAACTTATGTTAAGAGTTAAGATTTTGCTATATTTTCGGGTACAGAGCATGCATATATGTGATTAATTAACTAAGTGTTTTCCTACCAAGCGATAAAACAAAAGCATTGTAAATTTGTAAGTGCCAATATAAACAATTTAAGTTGTCTTACTATTTTTTTAAATAAATTTTGTGTTAAAAATAGTTTTATTCGAGACATGACAAACATTAATTATGAGAATATCACTTCTATCAAAAATTTGAACTCAAATTCATCACGTTAGAGAGTCTTTTAACTTTTTTTTGTTAGAAGGAATCTTGTTGGTCGTTGTATAGTTATAATTTATTGGGCATGTAATATGCTTGTAGTAGCACTAGTATATGCTTGTACTACAACATGTCTTAGAACACAATTCACATATATTTTTTGGCCAACCCTAACGCTCAACTTCGGAAAGTTCGTTAATCTATTAACACAACTTAAAAGTTAAAAACAGAAATCAGTCAATGGGAGAACACGAACAAACATAAATCAATTGGATGAGACGAACCAAATATTTGGAACGGTTACGGGCGGCGAGAACAATCCCCTTTCTCAATGGTTCTTCGTCGTTCCATTACTTAAGAACACTAGACTGAAGAGTAAAGATATATGTACTATTTCATTTACAAAGTATCACCTAAAACAATCAACTAGGCATCGAAGTGACTACAGATCCCCCACTTAAGAACATTGCTTAAAGGAGCTAGTCACGCGAATCATTTACTAAGACACGGTGTTAGCCTTTTGACAAAAAAAAAAGGCATAGGGTAAGCTTGTCCTTGTTCTTTTCTTTTAAAAGAAAATATTATAATATAAAATCACAATTTATCAAATATATTATTAGATTTATTAGATTGAGTCACAGACTAAGTCGCTCTAGCAGACTATCAACGGTACTATGACCACTCATAACAACCGCTCTCAAAATACCCCAATATGACTACAACATAACAACCCAGAAAGAAAAGGGAGAAGTGACTCAAAGAGCACATAATATAAAAGGAAGAAAAAAGAAAGTTGAGAAATGCATTCAATTTTGGTTTACTTTTCACTTGAAACTCATTATATAGTGATGAAAGCAAACCCACATATATTTTGTATCCAATGTGAGACTTTAGTATGTATAGAGTTGAAACTATTCAAAATATGGGAGTATTTCAATGTGTGATTTTAAAAAAAATTATTTCCAATGTGATACTTGAATTTATTAAGTGAGTTTGATGCAACCATTAGAGAGTGAGAAAAGAAAGTATATTTTTTTTTACTAAGACGTGGTGTTAGCCTTTTAAAAAAATAAAAATAAAAAAAAATAAACAGAGTTAGCCTTGTCCTTGTTCTTTTCTTTTAAAAGAAAATATTATAATAAAGGATGGAACACAATTCGATTCACCAATTTTAAATAATTAAGAAGTTTGTTTTCTAATTGATAGGTTGATTTGCATTGTTTTCAGTATTCCGTTGTCAACAAGTTGAACTACTGAGCGAGCCTGTTCTGCTATGAAATTCATTAAAACAAAACTTTAAAAAAATCATGTTTTAGTAAAATGCAACAAATAACGAAGAAGTTAGCAGCTAGGGGATTAATTTACAGCGGATAAGCTACATATCTTTGACCGAATTGTCTCTTGACTACTTATCTATCTTATGAATCTAGAGAATTGAATGCATCGGATCTTTTTGAAAAATGTAAGCAATATCTTTTTGATAGTTATCACACATATATATCAGCTTACAAATTCAATTTGAAGTGTTTGGTACAATTTGCCATTGAACAAAATGAGAAAAATAAAATGACATAAATAAATAATTTTAATTTATATTTTATTTTTAAAAAATAAGAGATGAATACAATATGTAATTATAAACTTAAGTGCTACTTGTAGAAATATCTAAAAAAAGTAAAAAACATGTGAAAAAACGTTGTGATAAATTCATGAGAAAATAGTATTACTAAAAAGGTATACTTTAATCATATAAGGTTATGTGTTATAAACTATCGGCCATAAGTTAGCTGTTTAACCTTATCAAATAAAATACATTTGATATTTTTGAGGCTGTTTGAATTATTTACAAAGACTTTTAAAATTTTCTTCTAAGATAAGTGAAGAGAAGAAGAGATAGTGATTTGGTGTCTCGTCTCCATTACCTTAATTACTCCTCAACTTAAGTAGTGGAATATTGAGATTTTTTGTAATATTTTCAAAGGAAAGAAAGAGTTATTGTAAGACTTAATTGTATTCAAAAAAGTTTTCAATATGGGATTAGTGATTTTCTTGATGTGCTTGAGAAGGATTTTCTCGATTAGCTATTACTTTGTACCATCTGGAATGCTTACGGTTCCAAAAATCAATAGGTCAATGAATTGCTAATGATGATCGTAACACTAAGTATTATCACTCCAAAATCATTTCTTAGAGTAATGATTCAAAAAATTTACATTAACTTATTAAAAAAATAGCATCATATATGTGACCTAATGCTTTCTTGAGCTACTAAGTAGAGTAGAATGAGTGCACTCATTCTTTTTGCTGAATGTAAACAAGCCCTCTTTCATATGGATCCACACCAGGCCCAATACGAGTATGATTACCCTACTTTGTTATTTAAGCAATGTTGGGACACTGATGCGAATTCTCTTTATACTAGAATGCCAATTAAGCGTAGTATAATCTTTCTCTTATTTCTTGCATTTGTAATAATATCCTTGTGTTGATACCAAAAGCTGACAAGCCTGACTTTGTTTCTCAATTCTTTTTTATTGCTTTGTGTTGTGTAACTTACAAAATTATTATGGAAGTTGTTAATAAAATCAAGTAATTATTGAATGATATTATTTCTCGTTATCAATCGATTTTTATTCTAAACCGTAACACCCACTAATATTATTGTGGCAGGAAATTGTGCATCATTCATTCATTTTTCTCCATTGATGTCGTCTTGATATGAAGATATGTGTTTGATAATTCACATATGTCCTGAATTGTTTAGTCCATAATTAAAAATGACTTGATCGATAATTAACAAATCTATCTAAATGATAATATATATATATATATATATTCTTCACATCAATGTCGACATTAACCTCTTTATTTGGACTTTCGTGACTAATATGACATAACTATTTTATATATTTTATTTATATAATTATGCATACAATATTTTATATATTTTTATTTATATCAAATTCGATCTAAATAAAACTTCAAAAATAAAAATGTCAATCCTAATGGCAAAAATAACAATTAATAAAAAAAACTATGTTATACATTTTTATTTATATTATTCGGACAACTTTTTGAAATAATAATTTGCAAAAAATGTGAAGAGATTATCATTGCCATGCAAGGGTTACTACGCTAGTTGCACTAAAATAGCAAAAGCACGTCAACATACAAATAAAAGCTAAAATACTAAGCTAGCTTAAAATTTTCATAAGAAAAGCTAAAGATAAATAATAACTAAATTTTGACAACATAACCTAGATTTTCGTTTTGACAGAATACAAAATAATCCCGATCATTATCACAAACAAACAAATTGAGGATCTTTTGGGATGGAGAGGAGAGATACCCCTCACAGCTGCCCCTATTATAGTCATTTGTTGCTTATGATGTACTAATTCCTCGCTTAATATATCAAAATAAATAAATATACATCAATTTTTTCAACTCATTTTCATTTATATTTTAATATAAAAGTGGCTGAACTTAAATAAACTCAATCCCGAACTTTATGTCTGGTAGTAAAAAAAAAACTCAGATTGTACATTCAATCTTTGTTAGTATTATTGAAGAAGCTAGCATGTAAAATTCTTTTTTAATGTTGATTGAATCTTAAAATAATTTTTATTTTAGAGTGAGGCATCAACCCTATCTTAAATTGTGTTTATAAAAAAATAAATTAAAATTCATTGATAGTTATAGTTAAGTAAATATCTAACTAGAAGAGTAATTTTCCTCAGTTTTTAATTATAAACATTATTTGAGAAAAAAATCTTAATGATAAATATAAAACAATACTCTTTCAAATTACTAAGGGTGTTTAATATTTATAAATATATCCATATTAATATTAATTTATTTTAAAATATTATAAATCTAATTAAAGACGTTCAAGTACATATAATTTTACAAACATTTATTTATAAAGTATAAAATGAATATATTAAACCATACATATTTAATTTGTTAATACACGTAAAAAAAAAGTAGCGAGTAGTTAAGAAAGGAATGGAGGTAATAATTATCATGCCCTGTGTGTTTTATAATTATTTTTTAATGAGATCATGGCTTACTTTTACGGTAACTAAAAATGAATTAATTAACCATCATATTATATTATATTATATTATATTATATTATATTATATTATATTATATTATATTATATTATATTATATTATATTATATTATATTATATTATATTATATTTTATATATATATATATATATATATATATATATATATATATATTAGGATTTATCCAAAATATAATGAAACATAAAAAAAATTAAATATAAATTTTCTTAGAAGTTATAACGTAAAACTACTAAATTTTTCACGAAAAGTTATTTTTTAGACATTTTATAATAAAATATTAATTAAAATAATTAATTTTGTATCATATTTTTTTAATATATAATCAAATTGATTAATTAAAATTTGTGAAGAAAGTATTAGTTTTAAATTAACAAAATATTGTTATTAGATTTAAAAATTTTAAAATATGAAATTACCTTTTTATTAAGTATGATAGTTTTTTGGAAACCTTTCTATCAAATACAAAATTATTTATTTTTGGAGATCTAAATTGGTTGCTTCACTGTTCTTACCTATGGACTGATTCTAATATATATATATATATATATATATATATATATATATAAGAGGATCGTTAACTTCAAGAGTATTAGTAAAAATTAAGGTGTTTTATATATATAGAATAAGAAAAAGGTATACTTTTGTATTAGTAAAAATTTAAAGCAAGAGAATGACACCCCAATTCAAAATAGAAAAAATTTAAGGTCTCTCTTTTTTTTTTGTGGATGAAATAAATAAAAGGTTATGAAATATACTTCGTTGAAGGTAAAGAAAGATCCTGAAACTATACAAACACGTACAAAATATGCATTTAGTCTTTTTTATTTGAAAATAAAAAATTATAAATTGAACACCCAATATTCTCCACTTGTAAGTACATAGATGAATCCCTCAATCCTGTGGGACTTAAGTGAGTGACAAACTGATTTTAAGAATTTTAACGCAATTGTATATATAAATTTGAGTTGAAATTTAAAACATTGATTAAATTAGAAAGAGACTTTTATCATTTTCTCTCTCTCTCTCTCTCTCTCTCGATAAAAAAGTATATTATTTAAGTGACTCCTGCACAAAATCATGTGTACTAAACTATGAAAATGGTATAATCTTGGCATCTTTAAAAGTATAATTTTGGCTGGCAACTGGGGAGATAAGTTTGACTCTTGTGGGAAGTGTACATTAAACATTTGTTTATAAGTACTATAGCCTAGTGATAAAAGAGGAAACAAAATTTGCAGCTGCAAATTATACAATGAGTTAATTAACAAATTACGAAGAAACCATGGAATTCCCTTCCCAACTTATTATTCTACTACTCTTGTCTTTCCCCGTATTCCTCTTCCTCCTCAACCGCCGTCGGAAAATATCGGCCACCAAAAACCGCCGCCTACCACCTGGACCACCGGGATGGCCCATATTTGGAAACATGTTCCAACTTGGAGAAATGCCTCACCGCACACTCACAAACTTAAGAGAAAAATATGGTCCAATTTTATGGCTCAAAATTGGCGCCGTAAACACAATGGCTATACTCTCAGCCAAAGAAGCCACAATATTTTTCAAAAACCACGACCACGCTTTCTCAGATAGAACCGTAATTGAAACCATGCGTGTCCATAATTACGACAAGTCATCATTAGCTTTGGCTCCATACGGCTCCTATTGGCGCCTAATGCGCCGGCTCGTAACTGTCGATATGTTGGTCCTAAAACGCATAAACGACACCGTTTCAATTCGCCGAAAATGCGTAAATGACATGCTCGCGTGGGTTGCAAAAGAAGCGCGCGCGCGTGAGTTGGAAGATGGTCGTGGACTCCACGTGGCGCGTTTTATTTTCTTCATGAGTTTTAACATGTTTGGGAATTTAATGTTGTCGCGGGATTTGTTTGACATGGAATCTGAAAATGGGTCCGAGTTTTTCGCGGCGGTTATGGGGATGATGGAGTGGACTGGACATGCTAACGTGGCGGATTTGTTTCCTTGGTTGAGGTGGTTGGACCCACAAGGACTTAGGAGGAAAATGGATAGGGATATGGGAAAAGCTCTTGAAATTGCTTCCACGTTTGTGAAAGAGCGTTTGGAGGTGGAGCGTGATGAGGTATCGAGAGATTTCTTGGATGTTTTGCTTGAGTTTCAAAGAAATGAGAACCAACATGCACTCAATATCTCAGATAAAGATCTCAACATTTTCATCTTGGTAATATATACTTCCACCTTTCCTATATTACGAGCTTGTTACAGTTTTATTTCTAAATAAATAAATAAATATATATGTTTTCAGTTGATATATTTAGAGAGACTAAAAATATATTTAATCTAATCAGCCATACTAATAATAATGAATTAATTAATATAATCATTTGATCGATTTTAATATGTGATGTTAATATTCAGGAAATGTTCTTGGCTGGGTCAGAAACAACGACCAGCACAATTGAATGGGCAATGACGGAGCTATTATGCAACTCTAATTGTATGTTAAAGGTTAAAACTGAGCTTAGTTCATTAATTGGGACTAAAGATGTTGAAGAGAGTGACATAGACAAGCTTCCTTACCTACAGGCTATAGTTAAAGAAACACTAAGGTTACATCCTCCAATTCCACTTCTTGTCCCACGAAAAGCGGTACAAGACACAGACTTCATAGGATACTTCATACCAAAAGACACACAAGTGTTTGTGAATACTTGGGCAATTGGAAGAGATCCAGATGTTTGGGATGAACCTTTAGTTTTTAAACCCGAGAGGTTTTATGGTTGCAATATTAATAATAAGATTGATTATAAAGGGCAAAATTATGAGTTGATCCCATTTGGAGCTGGAAGAAGAATGTGCGCGGGTGTGCCTTTGGCTCATAGAGTGCTTCACCTTGTGTTGGGATCATTGCTACATCGATTTGACTGGGAGCTTGATAGCAATGTTACGCCTTCAACTATTGATATGAAAGATAGGCTTGGTATAACCATGCGAAAATTTCAACCTTTGCTTGCTGTGCCCAAATTAGTTGCTTCTTAATCATTGTTATTTAATGATTTATTCTATAAATAAATCAGTGTTTTTTAGTTCAACTTATATAAATGTCAACTTCTTAAATTCAACTTAATGTCTTGACTTTGAACGTGATATGTTTCAATTGTGTGTATATATAGTTATATTATTTCATCTATATATAAATAAAAAATATATATCAGAATATTAATGGTAGATTGGTGTGCATATATAAAAATAATATGGAGAATAAAACTATGAATTCTTCTTCTTTTTGTTTATTGATAAAATAATATAATTATAGTAGAAGTTAACACACACAAAATGAATGAAGCGAATTCTATATGATGCAACAATGGTGTATAGTAGTAGGCTGCAAAAACATTAGATTATGAGGGGAAAAACATTTATATTTAATATTATAATATTTTAATATTTTATTGTATAAATAACATAATTAAGTGGTATAATTATAGGTTCAACAAGATATATATACACTTGAATTTTTCATACACTCATTTAATATTTCATTTTATTTTATTTTCTCTTTTCTGATCACATTATCAACACATAAGATAGATTACACCACTCTTTTGTTATCTTCTTATCTATCAAAATGTATATATCTTTATATGGGTGTCCATCAAATATTTTTCTTTTAAATTTCAGTTAATGTAATGCTTTTTATGATGTTTATTCTTGACAGTTGAATTAATTTTCTTAGTATCTTTTTAATGTTTCTACTGATTTAATTTTATATAGGTTTTGAAAGCGAAATTCAACTAATTTAATTACAAAATTTTCAAAATTTCGTCTATACTACAATGCCTTCATGACACAATAAAATAAGTCTTTGGTTTGTTATTCTCTTTACACGGGCTTGTCAAAATGCACAGTGACAAAGCTATTATAGAAATGGATTGCAAAGTTGTTGTTGACTTATTATATATGCCACTAATAGTAATATTTTGGAACTAGGTCAAATTATTTTTGAATGTAAAAAAGGAACTCTTCTAATTATTAACCTTTATGGAATGGAGTTTGTTTGGAGACAAATAAATTAAGTTAATTGTTAATCATCTAGTGAGAGGCAATTGGGTTCGGAGCTAGCCTCTAAGTTAATTTTTTATCTTGTATTGCTTTTTTAATTATTGATGAACGCCATTAATGTCTTTACTAAAAAGGTATCCATGCTTAATTTCTATTTCTATTTTATTTTTGTAAAATATTTTTTACCAATTAAATTAATACTTTTAATTTAATAATTTTATTTCACAAAATACTTTTTTATTAAAAAAAAAATTATTTCACTAAAATCACCGAGACTAGTTACGACTGAGATTGCCCTTAGTAGACTATCGCCTGTTAACATAAATAAATTAACTTATAATTTATTGAGTTAGTTTATAAGTTTTTTTTATCAAATTAAAATTAATATGAGTGGTTGAATTCACTTATCTATTTAAAATCGTGGCAGTTCATCTGTTTTTTCTAGTGAAAAACTTATCATCACACACTTCTGTAATGGCACATAGCTCAGTGATGTCCTCCCTTGAATATACCATATCCATGAATACCTTATCCAAATCAAGATCTCGAAGCCAAAGGAGAGCATATAAAATCGATTACCTATATAGCTGCAATAGGAAGACAATGTCTGATCCACATTGTGCGAGTTGCATAAAACCTACTATTGATTAGAGTTCCTTACGTGGAAAAATAGATAAATCACCATTTAAATCCTTAAAATTGTAGGACGCTTACGTTTTGGTGACTTAATCAAAAATTACAGTTGCTTTTTAACTATCAAAACATCATTTAAAATTTAATTTTTGACGTTGTAATGATCATTGATTATTTTGATAGGAAATTTAAATACTATTTTTAATGATTCAAAAATAAATCTGAGTATTCAATTGAGTCATGAATCAAAGTGATATCGTTTTATATTTTTAGTGTTTAAAATGATTATTTATCCTTTGAAAAATATTTACTATTATTAGAGTAAAGAAATATTTTGGATCTTTAAAAAAAAAAAAACAGAATAAATTAGTTACAGACAAAAAAAAATTGTAGACAAAATTATATCTAGACATATAGTCTTTTTATCATTTTTTTTTATTTGTTTTTGAACCGTGACTGAATTATGACATCTCATATAATGGTTAGGATATATTGTATACAAAAATAATGAACTCAATGATTTTTTCTATTTATTTAAAAACATGAACTCTTATGTATTTTTTAAGTCATGTAGAACTACCATCATTAAAGATTTAACGATACATGTCATATGTCTTCATACATATCAATAACAATTAATGTTGTTTTTTTTTGTAGGTATAAAAAATCGCTTTATTCTTATTTTAAAATATTAAATTGGATGATATTCCAAAATGTTGTAACTATCTGAATGATAACATAAACCAAACAACTTGGGAATCTTTTTGGTTTGGAGGGTAGAGATACCACTCCTGGCCCCTTTTATTTTCAGTTGTTCACTATGAGATTTGGCTTCCACTTATTTTAAAATTCTACTATAAGTAATCATATGGTTAGGTAAACATCTGAAAAGAGTCGTCACTATTAAAATATGTGTTTGTTTATCTTTTTTGAGTCAATTGATCGAGATTATAGTTAATTAACTTATAAACTGATTCAACCATACAGTTTGCATCCAAAATATTTTGTCTAGACAATTGATTAGTTTTATTTATAGCAGAACGCAACAAAATTACAACGGAGTTCAGGTTGGAAACGGAATCTCCTCAGAACTCCCTTCCTCCATCTACACATCTCTATCGAATAATGATGCAAGACAAATTTTTGGCTTAAATATGTATATTTTTTTTGCAAAATAAACTGTGATGTTTTGTGAATTGAAAACATTAAAAAAAATTATATAGAAGTGTTATGACACACTAGTAGTTTTATAAGGATGAACTATAAATGTGTGATAAGAGTATTTAATTTTTTAAAAGGGATATAATGCACTCAAACCAACCACAATAAACGTGTCGTTGGTTGTTTGGGTGGAATTTGAGTTATGAGGTGTATTATTTTTTAAAATCTAACAAATTTAATATTTATTTTTTAATGCGTGCTTTTTCTCTCTCTAGATTGTTTTTGACACGTGTTGTCCGATGAGATCAGATGTTGAATTCATCTCTAAATATAAAATTTCACTCAATTCACAAATCACACCAACACTCCAAAATAAATTTGAGTAATTTTCATTCTTCTCCATTTTCTGCTTTTATAATTCTATAATAGTTTTCTATAATGCGATAGAGTATCAATACAATGTTACTGAGCTGTTTTATCCTGGTAATATCGTGATTGATAGTATGTCTTGTAAATTTTGAGCATTGTTGCAAAATGCCTTAAATAGAGCGGCCTATCAAGTCATTAATATATTCGGTGGTTGAAAATTATTTTTCAAATAGCTTTTCGAAACTCAAAAACAATATAATCATCTAAGTTAGATTATATTTACATCATTAGTCTTTTGTGTCATTTTAAATAACGACTATTGCAATTGAAAACATATTATCATTAGAAATTTTGTCAAACATTGCAACAAGAATTAACTCATACTAATCTATTAAAAAATAATCATCAAATTTTATTAACGGTATATATTTCTTGATTTTTTACAAATATTTAGACACATATATGACCTCTAAAAACTTTGTAATAAAGGTCTATTCACGTAATAAATATCATTAACTTCATTTACTTGTAAAATAGTTAGGATATTCAACTTATTATGGTGTTTCAGTGATATCTTAATAGTAATTCAAGAAAATTGTTAAATTTAGTAAACTACATACGTAATTTAATATAACTTAAAAGTTAATAATGAAAATAAAATATAATTTAAATGACTAAATTGGAAAATAAAATGTTAAAGGATGTACTATAAAATTGTATTAAACTTAAAGAACTCAAGTGTTATAAAAAAAATAAGAAAAGCAAATTATTACTTTCCTGAAACATAAATGACCTCATTATGTATTTTGCTTATATTTTTTGTTTTTTTTATTTCTTACCTAATATTTACTATGGTCTTTTTTTAATTAATTTTATCTTTTATCTTTTGTTAATGATGAATTTTAATCATTTTTATAATCATAACAAAAGCGATAACAAGATATGATCATTGAGATCCCTTTTAACAATTGTTCTTATGTGTTTGCAATAATATCATTTCAAAAAATATTTTTTTAACTCATTAATAGATCCGCATTTGAAAAAATTCTCATTGCATGATTTGATACATATGTAACCTATAGTTGTTTGAAATAATTATGATTAAAAGAACTAATATTAATTATTTATAAAAGATAATAATTAAATTAAAAAGTATTACTTCAAAATCAATAGTATATTTGTTATATGCAATTTATAAAAACGTTAGTAAAACAATGGCTTCGCCCGGACTCGAACCGGAGACCTTCAGTGTGTTAGACTGACGTGATAACCAACTACACCACGAAACCATGATGTTAATGTAATTGAAATACCTCTATATCTTTACTAGATAAAGTATAAAGATATATATGATGCAGCTCACTGCATGCAACCACTATTCTCACAAAAATAATAAAACAAACACATTACAAAAATATAATTTTAATATTAGTGGAAATAATAGAAACATTTGCAGCATCTATATCTTCATCTCATATAATAGAATATACACTATTAGCCACTTCAAGGAGACTAGGACTCAAACCATGTTCTCTTAACTAGGGTCCGGGTGTTTTACTACTTCGAGTCTTCAACCAATCTTATATTGGTCTGAGAGGATTAAATTACATGATAGTATTATTCAAACTTTACAATTGGATAGAAGTACTATTAACTACTTTTAATCAATTAAATTATAAGGATACAACTTTATTTATATAATTAATTTATCTAACTCAATCATTTATTTATTTGTATAATTAGCTACTTTTGTATATGATGCTGACATTATAATTTTATCTAAGGAAATTATACATCATCTATCACTTAAATTATTTTTAAATCTTTTACATACTTACCCTTACTTACAAAGTGTATGACAATTAGTGTATTTAATATAAACAGTTATTTCACTCTTTTTTTTTTTATCGACAAATGTTAGTAAATCAGTAGTTAAGTTGATTTTTTCGAGTTTTAATCCGAAATATCCTTATAAACTTCGAAATCTTAATTCACCAATTGAACCTACGTGGGACTAATAATACAGTGTTAAGTATCATTAATTATGTTTAGCTGCTAATTCTACTAATATTGGACTCATAATGGGTTCAAAGGTCCTGTGATGGGTCAAAAAAAGGCCTTGATCTCCCAATCATGATGGATTAGCATTATATCAGCTGATATATTTTTACTTTACAAAACTTTTGTCAAAAGTTTTTTCGTTTGATGATAATATATGTCAACAATTTTTTGGGGTAATTAGCTAAAGCAGCAAAGAATACAAGGATGAAACTTATTAGTAATAGGCAATAACTGATAAAGAAGAATCTGATGTCCACGACCAAGAGCTTGCCACACTTTCTTAGCAGTTGGATGACATCTAAGGCAGTGGTGCATAGTTTCTTCATGAAGTAATTATTTTCATGTCATCTTCTTATAATGATTTCTAAATTAATTTCAATAATACAAAAAAGAAAGGAGGGTACTTACTAAAATACTTATATGTTAAATATAATACATTATTTTCATTGATCTGCTATATGTTGATGGGTACCCATGCATTTCTCACAGATGAATAACACTATTTTAAAAGGTAATTCCAATCCCAATATAATTGGAGCAGATGTGTGTTCACAAACTTACTAATTATTGAGTGCAATATAAAATTGGGAGAGTCATAAAATAAAAATAAAATAATATAAAAACTATGGTAGTAACTAAGAATCTGAGATACATTAACAGAAAGTAAATGGATAATATAAGGTTGATTTCGTACTTAAAGTGAGAAAGTTAAGTGGAGTAATAAAAAGATTGAGAGTTCTATTCCTACCTACAATATAACACTAACAACCTGAATTCATGAAGGTCGATAATGCAGACACTCCAATGCAAATGAAATAAAACATAATGCATATCTTGAACAAATGGTCAAATTAGATTACCTTAAAATAAATTGTTTCACCCAAATGTAATCTAAGAGTAGAATCAAGGTAATAATATCAAAAGTACTAGTAATTGTCAAAGGCTACCATTTGAAAATGATAACTATACAAGGATCGTGATATTCAACTTCAACCTCAAGACAACTTCAAGTTCATAATCTATAAGTCTATATAAAATCATTGTACATTCCTTTCTTTCTTATACAAAGACCATTAAATGATCTAGTTATAGCAAACTCCATTCTATCTCTCATGCCTAATTTTGCTTCAATCCTGCATACATAGTTGAGACCTACAAGAAGATCAACCATTGCAGCTTCCGTTTTTACTTGATTCGCGTAAAAAAGAGTTTGGACTCGTAAAATATTTGCATTTACAGTTGTACACTCCTTCTCATAATTTCTCTCTGAATGCCAACTTATGGTGTTATGTGCAAGAGGAGCCAAACATTCTAATGTATGTGCGAGTACCGGACTCCATTTTGCTGCAACGTCAGCATCATGGACAGAGGAAGATTTACTTTTTGTGTCACATTTGAGCTTAGCCCTCAGAACAGTTCTTATTGTAGTTGGAAGCATATTGTAGAGTTCATCTCTTGCTTTTAGGTCAATCAAGTGAGGTGATGATGCCATCTTCTCGATCAATACAATTGTATTCGCATAATGTAGGGCTAAAGCTGCATCACCAAGGGTAAAAGAAGCCGGCTTTGACCTGTTGTTGACGCATAATTTAGAATATATTCTAATTCTGTTGGAGATAGATGAATTATCACCTGTTTTCATTTTATCAACATGTTTCATATGACAATCATTCAACCTCATAGAACCACCATAACCATTTGTCTGCACATAACTCTGTATGACAGGAGAATTGTTTGAAACTGACATGCAATGTTTGAATGGCCCGATATTTCCTAACTGCTTGCTGTCCGATCGTTTGTGCTTTCCACATTTTTCAGGTGGATGGAGAGCCTTCTTATGTTCCTTCTTTCTTTTGCTCTTGTCAAATAAAAAGTTTGGCCTCTTATGAACAGATCCTGAGTTGAATCCATAGAGATCATTCTCTGAAGGATATATCGAAGAATGCATAAAAACAGAAAAAGATTGACTGCGCAGAAGATTGTTAGCATTCATATTCTGAGAATCAATTTCTTGCTGTAAAGATGGGAGGTGATTATTTCCAAACACAATTATGATCCTCTCAAGTACCGTAAATAGCGATTTTACCAGCAACTGGACAACATAATCATAACTTCTATTCCACGGAGACATGTCTCTCAGATTCCTCACTTCCTGGCGCTGACACACCACCTTCTTCTTAAACTCGAGCAATTTTACCCGATGCAGTTCAGGATTTGCCTGCATTCTCCTGAAAGTCTGTTCAACCTCAGCTAGTACCTCAAGCTCTTGACAAAATTGTGTCATGGAAGCAACAAATTTCTCCATTTTCTTCACTTTTCTCTCCATCTTTTTCCATTTATATTCCCACCCTGACCATTGAATATAATTTTGAACCGGATTGCAAACAAATTGTTCAAACCGATGATAAGCCGGATCCCCACACCTCTTACCGAACCTAACAACAGACCGTGCTAGAGATCGGAAGTTATCGAGTATATCATTCAATGCAAGCTCCATCAAGTAATCATCATCTTCAGAAACCAGCATTTTGACACCAACTGAGTTCACTATCCCTTCCCTTAAACTTAATACCTCCCAATCACTCAAAGCCTGCCACAAATTAGTTATCTTCGACATCAAATTCACAACTTCTAGTGCCAAAATTCCAACTACTGTCTTGTTATCTAATACATTCTTGCGAGAGACAGGCCACAAAGAATTGAACCATGAACCATTATTCACCATTTCACCTCTCATTGATTTCAATCAATCTTATCCAATGAATATTCACCTAACCAATAATCTAATACACATTCAATATCCTGAAATCAATCAAACCCACTAATAAAAATTAGAAATTTAAAACCAACAAGAGATTATTATAACACATATATATATAGAGCATCCATTAAGATAATAACAATTTGCAATATCATCATGAAAATAGATTAATTTGATATATTTAAGAAAACCCTAACCCCCAATTAAATTATGGTCATGTATGGAAAATGTTTGATTTTAAACCCAAATTTTAAAGTACTAAAACTAAAGTAAGATACCAACAAAAAATGGTAGTAGAGAAAAAGAATAAGAAAAAAGAGAGAACACCTAAACATACCCCCTGGAGTGGAATTGAGGTGAAGGAGAAGAATAAAGCATCACCAGATTCAAACGACAGAGACAGAAATGGTAACAGATAAGTGATTGATATGGAAATATGTGAAAGTGGTGAGAGGGAA